>NW_022196900.1:88212195-88214604 GCF_008632895.1 Mastomys coucha
AAAAAAAAAAAAAAAAACATAGGCCATGTGGGTTTGTGTAAGTTAAGCCCAGCAGTGATGATGCCCAGAGGAAGTATGGGAAGGAGCTTGAGTATAGGGGTTGGGGGTCTGTCTTTTAAAGTATTTGAACAGGAACATGCTTAGAAAGCAAGCCTGCAGGTTAGAAAGCACCTCACCATGTAAAATGCCAGATAGATGTCAAGCCAGGTGGTGGTGGTGCACACCTTTAGTCCCAGCAATTGGGAGGCTAGCCTGGTCTACACAGTGGGTTCCAGAACAACCAAGGCTGCACAGAGAAACACTGTCAAAAAAAGATGTTACAGAGCGTGTTCAAGAAAAGTTTTAAGACCAGTGAAGTGTGACAGTGGGAGATTTGAATAGCTGTGGTGCTAAAGCCATTCTGAGCTCTTGGAGAAGAGGTAGGTGAATTGGTTCAGTTTGGACCATGGAATCCCAGGACAGTCTAGGCAGCCAAACTAAAGACCTCCCAGACTCCCTTTATTTGGGTTCATCAGTGCGTCATGACAAGGTAAGGAACCACTTCATAATGTCATACATGTGATATTCCATCCCCTCCTGGAGATGATGGAAGTACATTGTCTCCTCACTTTACCCTGTAAGAATGGGGATGTGGGCATTTTAAATTTCCGTTTTGTTTTTTGTATAAGTGTTTCGCCTATGTGTGTGTGCATATGTGTATCTGGTGCCTGCAGAGGCCAGGAACTCCCTGGAGCTGGAGTTACAGGTGATTACGAGGCACACATGCTGGGTACTGAATCCAGGTCCTCAGTAAGAATAGCAAGTTCTTTGAACCACTGAGATCTCTGCATCTCCTAATTTAAAAAAAAAAAAAAAATCATCTATATTTAACTCCTGACTTTTCCATCTCACAATGCAAGTTTTGTTCCTGTTTGGCTTTTAAACAAAGTTATGTTTCTACAGTAAGCTCTCTGGTGGATATGGGAAGTTTGCACTTAGACATGGATTTTAACCGCTGATCTTCAGGTGCAACCATATGAAAATTCTGTATGTGCCCAGGTCCCTGGTGGTGGGTTTGGCTGGCATTCTCATAGTAAGAAGCTCTGAATAAAGACACCCAAGGAAGATGTGAGGTGTCCTCTTCTGTCTGCAGTAGAAGACACGGACAGACACTCAAGGACATTATTAACATCTCCGAATCTGTGTTGTCAGCCCCTGTTGCAGCCAAGGAAGCCGCATGCAGCAGCAGCATACCTCTCCAACGTTAGGCTCACATTTGGAGTTTAGGAAAGACTGGTCCTCTTGTCCTGGAATATAACTTGCTACTTGTCTGGGATCCTAGCGGGCACTGTTTGTCCTTTCTGAAGACTGGACACCCTTTTTGGCCCCGTGGTGTTTGGTCATCACTTAATGTCAAGCAAAGACCAGAGGACTGTCCTGCCTCCCCTGTGAGGTTTCCTGCAGTGTTCTTAGACAGGTTGGCCAAAGATTGGAGCAGTGAAGGCTGAGGTGGAGTGAGGTTCCTCCCACTCAGACCAGTGCACGAAAGACCCTGGCAGCTGACAAAGGAAGGGCCAGCACTAGTACTGTGGGGTGGGGATGTGCATGGGTGTCAGTAAGATGAAAGCCTAGCGGTGGAGTGTTTCAGCCGGCACAGCAAGTGAAGGCTGTAGAGCTCCTCTGGTTCTCTTGTAAAATGCTCATCTGTGATAGTTACATGAAGATGTGATGTCACATCAAATGAGATTAACAGTTGAGATTCAACTCCTGAAATCAAGCAGGATTGCCATAGGGACTGAATGTGCTTTCCTTAGAAAGAACTGGGGCTAGCAAGATGGCACAATGGGTTAGGATGCTTGTGTATGGTCTTTGTTCCATCCTCAGATTTCCACAAGGTGGCAGGCGAGAGCCCACTCCCAAGAGCTATCCTCTGCTCACACGCACCAAGCTGCATGCACACTCCTGCACTCTTACCTCTTTGTGAGTTCCAAATTACTGGACATCTTGGCTCACATCTGTAATCCCCCCCACACTTTAAAGGCAGCCAGGTCTAAGCTTAAAAGAAGGATAAAGAGTTAGAGCTTGTCTTCATCTCGGTGGCGAGAGTTGTATCCATGCTCCCCCACCCCCAAAATAAGCAGTGAGGGTTTCCAAGAACAAAGAAGGTCACTACAATCTGCTCTGTTGGTGCTGAGCTCACACATGCCTTTTTCCATACCTGCCATCTGTACCCCGCACCCCATGGGATTGGGGGTTAGAGGATGGAAGACAAAATAGGAACATAGGACATGGCCAACAAACAGCACTGACACGCTATTCCAATACTAGGTCCCATAGTGTAAGGTGATCAGGGTGGATTGAAAAGGCAAAACCCGGGCTGGAGAGATGGCTCAGTGATTAAGAACACTGACTGCTCTTCCAAAGGTCCTG
>NW_022196900.1:88214614-88223853 GCF_008632895.1 Mastomys coucha
AAAGGCAAAACCCAGCAATGTGTTATAAGAATCCTACGTTCTGTAAACTACCAAAGCTGGGGCGTGCTTAGTGGTAGAGTATCTGCCTAGCATGCGTAGGGCTTATTCCGCTTTACCATGATATGTAGATGCTTAAAACAGACACTGAGTATAGATAGGGAAAGGGGATACATGAGTGTGAATTTGGCAAGCTGGGGGCTGGGACTCATGGTTCAACCCTTTAATCCTAGTACTGGGACAGTGGCAGCAAGCAGATCTCTGAATGAGTCCAGCCTGGTCCACACAGTATGTTCCAGGCCAGCCAGAGCAACATAGTGGATCCAACTAGATCTGACATTTTAAAAAAGATTTCATCCAGGCAGGGCTGGAAGGAAGGGCTCAGCAGGTCAGAGCACTTACTGCTCTTGGGAAGGAGTTTGGTTCCCAGCATTTCAGTCTCCGAGGTTAAGAGCACCAGCCACTCCTTCAGAGGACCCAGGTTTGACTGCCAACACCCTCATAGCCAATTCCAGGGGATCCATCCCTCTCTTCTGGCCTCTGCACACTTACACAGGAGCAGTTCTCAACCTGTGGCTCACGAGCCCTTTGGAAGTTGGCTTAAGACCATCAGAAAACATAAATTTACATTATGGTTCATGATTAACAAAACTTGAGTTGTGAAGTAGTAACAAAAAAATATGGTAGGGGTCATAACAGCATGAGAAACTGTTAAAGGGTCGCAGCGTTGGGAAGGTGGAGAACCACCAGTGTCATACATGTGTCCCAGGAAAACACCCATTCACAAAAATATAATCACTTAATAATTCTCTCAACTTAATGGAGTATTCATAAATATGGACTATAAAGTAGACCTTAAAAGAGTAATAGAGCCAGGCAGTGGTGGCACATCCGTTTTAAAAAAAAAAAAAAAACAACCAGTAATAGAAATTGTGAAATGTTGCTGAAAAGACTGACAGCTCAGCAGTTAAGAATACTGTCTGCTTTGTAGAGGACTGGATTCAATTCCCAGCACCCACATGGTGGCTCACAACCATCTGCGACTCCAGTTCCAGGAGATTTGATGCCCAATTTTGACCTTCATGGGCACCAGGCACACAGGTGATGCACAGACAGACATGAAGGTAAAACAACCATTGTCACAGAAGCTTTTTAATCACGGAAGAGGCCAGCCAGTGAGACAGCTCAGTGGGTAGAGGTCTGACAATCCAAGTTCAACCCTTGGAATCACGTGGGGAAGGGAGAGAATTACTGCACACTGTCATTTGACCTTCACAATACGCGCCCACAGCGCAGCTCAGGTTACAGAAATGAGCCACCAGGTCCAGAGGGACCTTGAGTGAAGGGCTGGGACTGAGGCCCAGTGGGTGGTGTGTTGACTGACACTCAGCATGTATGAAGTCCTGGCTCTAACCCCAGCACTGCATGGAACACTGGGCGTGGTGGAACATGCTGCTATCCCAACAGAGACCGCTTCCACTGTTTCTTGAGGCAAATAAAGCTACACCTTACTGAAATAGATAACGCCCAGCCAAAGTAGTCCCTAGGTGAACTTTTTGTTTTGTTTGGTTTTTTTGTTTTGTTTTCTTGGTTTTTTGTTTGTTTGTTTTTTGTTTTTGTTTTTGTTTTTTGTTTTTTTTTGAAACAGGGTTTCTCCATGTAGCCCTGGCTGTCCTGGAACTCACTCTGTAGACCAGGCTGGCCTCAAACTCAGAAATCCACCTGCTTCTGCCTCCCAAGTACTGGCCTAGGTGAACTTTATTAAAAAAAAAAAAAAAAAGATTATTTTATATATGTGAGTAACATTGTCTCTTCAGAAACACCTGAGCCACCATGTGTTTGCTGGGAATTGAACTCAGGACCTCTGGAAGAGCAGTTAGTGTTCTTAACCACTGAGCCATCTCTCCAGCCCCATAGTTTTTTTTGAGTTTGTTTGTTTTTTGTTTTGTTTTGTTTTCAAGTCAGGGTTTCTCAGTGTGTGTAATCCTAGCTGTCCTGGAACTGTGTAGTCCAGGCTAGCCTCAAACTCATGGAGATCATCCCATCTCTGCCTCTTAAATGCTAGGACTAAAATAATGTGGGCTGCCGCTACCCTATGGTATTTTTTAGAAGATCAGTAAATTTGATTAACTAGGAGAATGAGTGTACATGTGTACACCATAGTGTCAGAACTGACAACTAAAAGGACAGATAGGGCTTGGGATGGGGGGCAGTTCAAGCCCTTATTAGTCTGATTCCTGGATGAACTTGACTGAAGCACAAATCTGCCAGAATAACTAAAATGTTCCGGTAGGACCCCACATATTCAAGAACTTGAGTCAATGAACTTCCTGAAACGCAGCACCCAGTTGCCTGGACAGCTGTACATAAGCCCTGTCAGTCAGACGCTTAAACTCGGGCTGGAGGCATGCCTAGAGTGCACAAAGCCCAGGGTTCAGTCCCTAGCACTTCAAAAGCCCAGCATGATGGCACATAACTATAGTCCCTGTCCTGGGAGGGGAAAACAGGAGATCGATTCCTGGCTCATCCCACAGCAAGCTGATGTCACCCTGGGATACCTGAGACTGCCTCAAGATTTTTTTTCCCTAAAAAATAAAAATTAAAAAAAAAATGTTTTTGAGATTTTTTTTATTTTATGTGTGTCAGTGTTTGACTACACATATGTCTGTGCGTGTAGTGCCCACAAAGAAGTTGATTTTCTTTTTTTCTTTTTTCTTTTTTTTTTTTTTTTTTGGCTTTTCGAGACAGGGTTTCTTTGTGTAGCCCTGGCTGTCCTGGAACTCACTCTGTAGACCAGGCTGGCCTCAAACTCAGAAATCCGCCTGCCTCTGCCTCCCAAGTGCTGGGATTAAAGGCACACGCCACCACCACCTGGCTTTTTTTTTTTTAAAGCACTTTTTAAAGATTTTTTTTTTTATATGAATACACTGTCACTGTCTTCAGACACACACCAGAAGAGGGCATCCGATCCCATTACAGATGGTTGTGAGCCACCATGTGGTTGCTGGGAATTGAACTCAGGACCTCTGGAAGAGCAGTCAGTGCTCTTAACCACTGAGCCAACATCTATCTCTCCAGCCCCATAAGTTGATGTTCTTAAAAGGGAATAATTCTAGATCACTTAGAGATGGATGTAGGCACAGAGGCTTTTCTTCCAGACTAAATCTGAGGTGAATTATCCAATTGCCAAGAGCCCATGTGCTCCTAACTAAGGGGCTCCCCATGCCCCTCCCCCACTGCGCTGTAAAAAGGAAGACTGTTCTCAGAAGGCTACACTCGCTCCAGAAAATGTAGCCATTGCTGTAAGGGAAACAGTTGCTCTGAAGGGCCCCAGGGGACCGAGCTGCAGAGACTTAAGTGCTCACACTCTTTAGGAAAGGGAGAGATGAGGCTCTGGCTTGACAGATGTTGCAGGGTATTATTACACTCTACAGCTTCAGGGCTAGGAGCGGTCTCTTCCCCATCGACCTGGTCATGGAAGAGAAGGTCACAAATCTATCCGCAGGGTGTGCATGAAGACAGGTGTTGCCTGATCAGCCCTCAAACCCAGAAGGATGAGGTGAGGAAGCTCAGTGGTTACAAACAGAAACATCAGACCAGTCGGATGGTCAGTGGAGCCTGCTGACCCGAGTTCAAGTCCCAGAGCCTACATGATGGAGGACGAGAACAAGCTCCCATGCATGCCCACACTGTAAATGCTTTCAAAACACTTTTTTAAGGGAAAAAAAAAAAAAGGTATGTTGTCTGAGTTAGGGTTTCTATTGCTGTGGGCTGGACCTTCCATGGCATATTAACATTAACGAACGAAAATGCTCCCATGGACTCGCCTACAGGCCAATCTGAGGGGGGAATTTTCTCAATTGAGGTTTCTTCCCAGATGAGGCTAGCTTGTGTCAAAAACTGCTCAACACACACACACACACACACACACCAGGCAGCGAGGCCTGATGGCCCACGTCTGTAATGGCAGCATTTGGGAGGCACCTTGAATATCTAGAGCTCAGTGTTTTCCTTGTAAAGAATATCAAATTAGAAGCCAACAGGCTACATAAGACCCTGTCTTTAAAGGAAAAAAAAAAAAAAAAGTACCTCTGGTCATGGAAGGCCACCAGGCCCAGCAGTTGCTGCTAGGGGATACGAGTTAGAATGTGGCAAACAGACAACATGGTGGCTTGTGCTTAAAAGTCCTTCACAGGGAGAAACAGTTTCTACCCCTGCCCTCCTAAAGTCCCAGTGACAAACCCAGGCATGACTCTGTCAAAGTTCACTCCGAGGAGCCAAAGTGTTTATCGGTTATAAGAGAGTGGGTACCCCTCCCATGACAGGCTGCACTGGGAAAGCCTTTGCCCTGCAGGCTGAGGCCTCCCTAGTAGAACTGACATGACTGGAGCGGAGCATCCCCTCTCCCAGTCGTCCTGTCCTGGCCTTATACTCTAGCTCCTTCCCTAGACCCTGGACAGTTAGTGCAGAACTGCATACCATAGGTGGTAGCGAGAGATTGGATACTCAAGTGAGTCTCCAAGACCCTCCTGTAGCAATAACCACTTGTGTACTGTGTGGAAGTGTCACTTGTCAATAAAAATTTGATGGACAAGAAGCTGGGGGTGGGGGGAATCTGGGGAAAGAGAGGAACTCTGGGAAATAAGTGTGGAAAGACTCTCTGACTGGACACAGAGGAAGTCGGACACATGAAACTGAGGAGAGGTGACCAGCCATGTGGCAGACATAGAACAGTATAAATGGGATAAAAGTTACAAGCTAGTCGGGGAACAGGCCTCGTTTATGGCCTAGGCACTTATTCATCAATAATAACCCTCTGAGTCGTTGTTTGGGAACTAGGACACAGGTGGAAAAGCCTGCAGTTACACCCTCCTGCCCTTCTGAGAGGAAATGGTCTTTTGCAAGGGGCGCAGCACAGAGAGCCCCAGGAAGGCAGTCGCTTGTCTAGGAGGACAAGCACTCACAAGCCTCGCCACCCCTTCCCCCTTCCACAAGGGTCCCTGAGCCTTGGCAGGGACGCCATCGTTTTCCGACTATTCTCCACCTCAAGCAGGATACTGAACCTTCATGTCCTCCCACGCCTGGCTCCAGGACAGGGCTGTTGGCAAGCCTAGGTTGAGGGTTTTTGGTTTGGTTTTGTTTTTTCCCTTCTTCTTACAAAACACAAATGAGGAAATGGTCAAAAACAGATGGGAACATGTCCCGAGAGACATGGGCAATAAGCTTATGTAAACAGGCATGTGAGAAGCACTTTAGCTGGTACATCATATACCCAGCAAGAGCAGTTCCTCCTCCACTGGAGCCTGTGACCCCCCTGGTCACAGGATTTTGTCCAGTTTCCCTGAGCCAGATATAATTCACCTCCTGTAGAGGGAGCCGATGGTCCAATCAGAAAGCTGCTTCCACCCATAACCACTCCCACACTAGCTGGCACCTCCGGCTGGCACTTCCACAGTGAGGAATGCGGGACAGGACGGGACCCACAGCTTTAGGTCTTAATTCTTCCCCAGCACAGTTTGTGGCCACTTCTGGCACAAGGAGGTAGTTAGCTATGAGAGGAGACACTTTGAGCCTATTCTAGATTTACTTTTCCAAGCCCCTCACTGAGCTCCCAACCTCAACAACAGGATCTCACCATCAGCTCCGAATGCAGCCAGATAATGTGACCTTTGTGTCCTACCGGCCTCGGGGGTTCTGTATCCAACAACTCCTAGGAGAAACTTATATACGTAGGGGAGTTTCGAACTATCCAGGTGAGGCTCTAGGGAGAATCTTCTAGGACTTAGACCCCCCCACCCCCAAGGAACATTCTCTTCTCTCCCTTATAGTGAGTTATCGGGGAATATGGTGGAGAGAGGTGATTGATCTGAGATGCCTAAATGCTGGTGCAGGGCAGGGGTAAGGCCCTGGGTGGTGTGCTGACTGCATTGTCCCAGGAAGGGCTGCCCTAGTAAGCTACTTAAATGCTCTGGGCCATGGTTGTCTGCTAGCTCTGCGTGCTTACGTAGATAGGCCTCTGGATGCTCACAGACTTGAGGTCCCGACGCTGAGATTCCCAGTTAACCCCCATATGGCCTCTGGGAACACCCGTGTTTCCCCGTGTTACCTTCCATGGACTCTCACGGGCTATTGCAATTTCACCAGTCGTCGCTTTTGTGGGTATCGCCCAACCATGAATCTTGGGAGAGTTCTACATCAACACTGGGCTTTGTAGCCTTGGAGAACGGCCTCTCCCACGCCGGTGCCGGCTTGCTTCTTCAGGTGTGTGCGCATGTCTCTTAACTGAGCCTCCACATAAAGAAAGCACTCTAGGGTGAGAGCTATGCTACCTGGACCTTCTTCACGCTGAGGCCCCACAGCAAGCCAACCTCTGCATCTTTTCTTCCCTTTTATCCAATTTCGCAGCTAAGTGGAGTGCTGTGTAAGCCTCACAGCCCTTTCTGGCTGCAGTTCCTTAACACCTGCGCTCTCCCTCCTGGCTGCCGCCTCCATAGATCTCTGATTACCCACAGCAGCATCCAAGCCCCCTGTAGGTGTTGCTGACACCTCGCTCCTGCTACACCATTCCCAGGCTCCCAGGGCTTCCGGAGGTCTTCTCTACTACACCTTCTGTTGTTTAAAAAACAACCCTGTACTTCCGGAGCAGACCCCACCCATCAGGCTGGGGGAGCCACTCCACACCACCTAGAAGAAAACTACCCATGCCCTCGCCACGATTCCCACAAACCCTGTCCAGACAAATCACCATGGCAAGAAAAGGCCTGTGCATCTCCTCCGCCTCCCTCTCCCCCTCCCCCAATCCCACTCAACCTCATCTGTCTCATTCCCCCTATCAAGTAAGACACCATTGCCCTTCCCAAACTTGGCCTCAGTTTTTCCTATCCTACACCAAGTGCTACTAAAATCTCTTCCCCAGGGGAGATAAGCCATGCCTACCCTTCTCCCAAGGTCCCGGAAGCTGACTGAGCCCGTGAGTTTGTTGAGCTTCATTTAAGAGCTCAGGTAAGGGCTACTCACAGGAATTGGTACTCCTCTCCAACAGGCAGAACCTGGAAAGTCTTTACCCAGCGGGGATTCAGTCAACAAACACAGCACAGCTGGGAAGATTGTAAGAGGGCACAGCTGCATATCCCAAGATGGCAATTGTTTGGTTCAGGGGACAGTGCTGTGCAACAGCTAGGAACAGAGATGAGCTACTTAGGGGTCTCCTCTGATGTTGGAGGTAAATAACCATAATCTCAAAGCCAGCCCATGCCAGGTACAAACCAGCTGAACCGTGGAGCATTCCCTCTCCTAGCCTCAGAACTGTTTCTTCTTGTTTTGAGACTGGGTCTCACTATGTGACTGGCCCTGGCTGGCCTGGAGCCCACAGAGATCCGCCTGCCTCACCTTTTGCGTGCTTGGATATAAGGCTTTCAAAACTATTGTTTATTTATAGACAGTTTCACATCCTGTAGCCCAGGCTGTCCTGGTATTCATATATAACCCAGATGACCTCTAACCCATGACAACCTCCTGGCTCAGCCTTCCGAGAGCTGGGATTACAGGTGTGAGCCACCATGTCTGGCTCTTGTCACCTGGGTTGACAATCACATAGAAATGCACCTTTGGGTGTGTGTGAGGATGAGGTGTTTCCAGAAAAGTTCTTGGAGAGAGAAGAGGTCCCCCAGTATGTGGTCAGGAGGCACCATGATGGGGGCAGGGAGGGGTGTCTAGGAATGAAGGAAACAGGGAAATCTAGCTGAGCCCCATCTCTCCAGGCTTCCTGCCTGACAGACACAGCGTAGCCAGCTCAGGCCACGATAGACCACATCCTTAAATTGTGAACAAAACAAGCCCTGCCTTAAATTGCTTCTGTGGGCATTTTGTCTGTGGGAAAGGCATAGTCTACCCCCTTTAACAGTCTGTAGTCGGAGATTAGGGGTTGGCAAACAGTAACCCATGGCCAAGGAGCCTGCTTCCCCACTGGTGTGTAGCCTGTGAGCTCAGGTGTGTTTCAGTAGTTTCAAATGGTTGGGGGTAAAAGTAAATGCCATACCAAGTCACATCAGGTCCACTCTGGGCCCAGCCACGCCTGTCTGCTTAGGGCTTGTCTGAGGCAGCAGAGCTAGGCTGGAAAGTTCTCAAAGCCTGAAATATTTACTGAGCAGAGCTGGCAGCTTTTCGTGGTTAGTCAGCCACAGCCTCGTCACCACACTGAGAGCACAGGAAGGAAAAGGAGAAGGAAAGAAATTAAAGTAGGGAAATTTACACATGACACACCCAGAAAAGAGCCACTTTATTACAACCATTGGAGGCAGTGACATACCGTGTTGATATCCTGACAAAGCTGATTTTTTTTTTTTAAATCTATTTATGTGTGTGCCTGGTGTCCAAAGAAGTCAGAAGAGGTAGAATCACAGACAGTTGTGGGCCTCCATGGGGTGCTTTATCTCTCTCCAGTGAAGCTGAGTTTTAAGTGGGAGGAGGTTCTGTGGCACTGTGTGTGTGTGTGTGTGTGTGTGTGTGTGTGTGGTGCATAAGGGAGAGACAGGCTGGCCGGACTTTCTAACCTAGAGCTTAATGCAGACTAGGTCAATCAATTCCTCAGTGTCAACCCCAGCCTTTAGGGCTTCTGTTTTATCCAGTATGGCAGCTGGACAGTCTCCTTGGAAGATGGGCAAGATTGAAGCCATTCGTGAGGGCCAGGAGGAAGCTGAGCACGCAGGCCATGATAGGAGCTGGAAAAGGCCCTGGCTCCCTCAATGTCAGAAAAAAAAAAAAAAAAAAAGGATGAGCCCCGGCCTCCTCCAAGAAGGGTAACCCTGGAGACTGCAGCCTGTTGCTGGGAGTCCAGGACTTTGCTTCTGCAAACCCTGAGGTCACATTCTGGGAGGGAGGGGATGGAGAAACGCTAGGTCAGGAAACCTCCCGGATGTTCACCCAAACTAAAAGCCACACAGAAACCAGGGCACTCGCAGCTCCACACGTAAGGATCCTCAGAACTGAGCTGTGTTTAAAAAACAAAACATCTTAGCAGAACCAGGGTTTGTGCGTTGGGGCTCAGGCGGAGCTGACACCTCGAGAGGGTCTGGCCTTTTTCTGCCTGGTCGGTGTGTTCAGGGCTTTGCCTCATGATGGCTAAAGGAGCCCGAAGGCAAAGTGGCCTGGAGGGAATCTCGAGAAAGGAACCTCCTAAGGCAAGTGAGAACTTAAGGGGACTCCATTAGAGTCACAGTCTCTCTCTCTCTCTCTCTCTCTCT
>NW_022196900.1:88223863-88228763 GCF_008632895.1 Mastomys coucha
CTCTCTTTCTCTCTCTCTCTCTTTAATTAAGAGAATACATTTATCTTATCCTTACTTCCTAGGCAACCCCGGTGCTTCTAGTCCACTAAAGAACTCTGGGTTGCTTCTAAAGAAATGTAAATCACAACCACCACCGTACTGCCTGCGTTGCGTCTGGTACTACGGATTACGGGTCAGAGCTGCGGGACCGGACTGTGAACTGCTGCCCTCGGGAACTGCGAACCACCCGAGAGCAAGAGGGAGACCAGATGTGGCAGAAGCTGGGCAGTCGTCCCCTCCCACACATTAACATTAATCCCGAGAGGGTAAAGTAAAGTGCCCAGTACAAAGGCTTTACACTGGCGTTATTTATGACCGACTTGGGGAGGGAGGCCGGCCAAGCCCCACCACGCGGCCGGCTCGTAAATCCAGGCACCATTCCGCAGCCGCAGCCGAGCGCAGCAATTCCCTCCCTCACAATCCGCTGCGCACGCTTCGGTAGCTTACAGGGGTGGGTGGGGAAAGGTAGGGTGAGGTGGGGACGAGCCAGGCACCTACCATCCAACCTGACTGTGGGACTTCATTCATCTTCGGCCCTCCAGGCAAGAAAGGGATTGCTGAAGATGTTTGAAAAAAGAAAAAACCGTTCTGGGGCATCATGGGTGATTCTTCCAAACCAGGAATTCGGACTGGAGCCAATAACGCGGAAACATATATAGGTAGGGGAGTTTCGAACCATCCAGATGAGGCTCTAGGGAGAATCTTCTAGGACTGAGACCCCCCCCCCCAGGGAAATTCTCTCCTCTCCCTTATAGTGATTTATCGGGGAATATGGTGGAGAGGTCTGAGATACCTAAATGCTGGTGCGGGGCAGGAGTGAGGCCCTGGGAAGGTGGTGTGCTGACTGCTTTGTCTGGGGCAGGGCTTGCGACCGCTGCTGCCCTTGCTGGCTGGCCCTAAGTGACTTAAATGCTCTGGGCCATGGTTGTCTGCTAGCTCTGAGTAGAGAGGCCTCTGGATGCTCCCAGACTTGAGGTCCAGACACTGACACCTCCCCTCTCCCTTTAACCCTACCCCCTACCCCCGCACTTGCAGGGTCGGGCCTGGAACTCAGCAGAGAGGCATCCTTTCCCACCACGTCCCACACTGGAGGCCGCCCGAGTACCATCTCACGACTGAGGGTCTTGACAACTGTGGAGGCCCCACTGCGGCCTGCAGCCCTGCCCTGTCGGATGAATGGCGTGACTGTGGACGCAAAGGCTCCCTAGGAAGCTTGCTGCCTAGGGGGACTTATGAGTGGGCCTCTGTCCCCTAGGCCGGTGGAAGTCACCACAAGAGAGGAGTTCTGACAAAGAGGCGCGCCTCTGCAGGCCTGCTGGATGCTCAACCTAAGGCTGCGTCCACGCAAGCCGACCAGGGCAGAATGTGTGCATGGACCCACATAGAACAAAACAGAGCATGGCTCTGTGGTGATGGAGTGATTTCGCACCCCCTTAACCGAGAGGACCTGGGGTTAGCTGCACGTGGCAGGGACCCGAGTGGATAACTGCTCTGACCTCCCCAGGGGAGCAGCAGGGTGGTTTGCCCGGAGTTCGCACGTGAGGCCGGAGGGCGGGTGCTCCTGAGGAGCAAGGACACGTGGGCACCAGCGTGGGCAGCGGGCACACTCGGGCATGGCTGGGGCCGGGCCGCCAGGGGGCACCCCACACATTCTCCATTTCTCCCTAGGTTGGGAACCTCCTAGAGGGTCCAGAGCCCGTGAGACACGGAGCCCGCTCACTGCCTCTTTGGCCGTGTAGTTTGTCACAGGAGTTGCCACATTCCTGTGGTACCTGTGGTGGACTCTCAAGTTGTCTCATAGGCCCCATTCCCCAGCTTCCCGCGAAATCCTGGCTGTGCTCTGGGGTCCCCAACTCCTCTGCCCATTCTCTGGGGTCAGGCTCCTGGAGACAAAGGAGAGCAAGCATCTTTAACCACAAGAGCGAGGCAAGTGCCACCGCCTAGGGATGGTAGAGCGACACCCCTGCAGCCACCCCAGTGGCCCCAACAGCTAAAGGTTCCACCTTGCTTTTCCCAGCCCAAGCACAAAACACCTAGCAGGTAGGCATTACTACACCAGGGTGGGTGTGTGGCCTGCCACCCTGCTCCTCTCCAGGGCTCATTCTGTACACAATGATGCCATTTTCCAACCTTACCGCACAGGGAGGCAAACGAGCAGACATTCCCCCAATGGGCACTTTTCTCTTGGGTGGGGGCGGGTCCTGCTGTGCCCTACCAGCTGGAAGTACTCAAGAGAGGAGGGTGATGATGACAGTCACAGGGCCACACCTGTTGTGGAGAGGAAGCCCACGTTTCCGCCCAGCAGCCCTGCTCCAAGCCCTTGGCAGATCCGCAACTCAAGTCCTTTGTGGGACCCTCCACTTCCTCCTAGGGTTTTAAGAGGCTCCTCCCAGTCCTCGCTCCTTTGGACTTCCTGGCTTGCCCCGTCTGGTTCCAGTTGACTGGACGAGGAGAAGACGTCTGCTCTGATAAGGCCTAGTGGGAACTTTTAGGAGGTAGGATGGAGCTGAAATGCCTGCGGCTGAGGCTTCGGGGCACTTCTGGGCAAGGCTCCACCAGGTTTCCTCAGGTCTTCAGAGGAACTAGCTGGGACTCCCCTAGGGCAGCTTTTAAGTGGACAGGTCTGTTAGCCCAGGAAGGAAACACCTGCAAGAGCCCAGAGAAGTGGCTAAAGAAAAGGACTGGCCTGGGTGCGTCACTTTACGGTGGGAGGGACTACTGGGTCCTTTAAGTGTTCTTATTTTGTAGACCAGCAGGCGTAAATGTGATCAAGGCAAGGCTGGATACACCTGCCACAGAAGCTGACGCCCCACGGACATGTGTGAAAGCCCGTCTCACAGACTGTACAAAGAACTGAGTAGCCGGGCAGTGGTGGCGCACGCCTTTAATCCCAGCACTTGGGAGGCAGAGGCAGGCGGATTTCTGAGTTTGAGGCCAGCCTGGTCTACAGCATGAGTTCTAGGACAGCCAGGGCTATACAGAGAAACCCTGTCTCGAAAAACAAAAACAGGGTCTGGCGAGATGGCTCAGTGGGTAAGAGTTCGGATCCCAGCAACCACATATAATGAGCTCACAACCACCCATAATGAGATCTGACGAGGGTGTGTCTGAAGACAGCTACAGTGAATTACGCTGGATCGAATGGAGCTGGAGCGAGAGGTCCTGACTTCAATTCCCAGCAGCCACACACATGATAGCTCACGGCCATCTGTACAGCTACAGTGTACCCATACACATAAAATAAATAAAATAAATCTTTAAAAAAAAAGAAAGAAAAACAAAAACAGTAACAACAACAACAAAAAAAGAACTGGGTAGAACAGGGAGCCACGCACAGCTCCATGAACTTCGGCTAGGGGAGGCTGCTCTATTGTCACAAGGCCTTATTCTCCAGTGGCTCCGGGGTCACCAAGTTCTGCCTTCTTCTCTCTAGGCTCCAGAGAGCCACAGAGCCCACATTAATTTTCCTGTCAGCAGCCTAAGGACACCTAGAAAGAGCCCAGCATCACCCAGAGTAGAGCTTCCAGAGTGGGCAGGGATTCAGCCGGCCACAGCCACTATCCTCTAAGGGACCTGAGCACTTGGTGTGACTAGTTCAGAGGCCTGAATCCCAACGTTGCCAGGTACTGGCAAGGCCACCTGGGGCAAGTCACTCTTCCTCTCTGGGACTCAGCCTTCAGGAAACAGAGCCTGGGTTTGGGAGTCTGGGTTCACCTTGTGAAACATAAACTGCTCCCCGTCCGGCCCTACATTCTGCTAGGATGGAGCAGAACCACACACTGTCCTTTGGACAACTCTGAAGTCTTAGCTGACTGAGCTGATGCACCTCTAGGTTAAAGTCACTGGGGAAAGGGTGTGCAGACCACACTGCCACCAGCTGTCTCCTCTAGAGATGGCTCAGGCAGCACACCGCCCTCCTGGCTTAAGGAGAAGATGAGGAATCCAGGCACTGCACATGGTAGGGCTGTGCCTGCCTGTCTTAAGTTTTTCTCTGTGTGTGTGTGTGGGGGGGGACACGGTACCCTCCCCCAGGATGGCCTCAGGGTGGTGGTGTCACATCACATTTCTGGCTTCTACCCCATCCATCCAGGCTCCTCCCAGTTCAGAAGGAAAAGCAGGCGTCTAGGTCACACAGAGGCCAGGGCAGGATCAAATGAGGTCCAGACTGCCTGGGGATTATCACTGTCCCAGCAGAGGCCACTGGCCAGCCACATATCTACAGAGACAGGATGAACCCTCACCCCCACCCCTCAGGCTGGGAGGTTCCTCTGCACGGGAGGCCTGCGGGAAGGGAGGCCTGCCTCCTCCTCCTCCTCATTTCCTATCTCCCTGCTTGTCACACTTTCCCTGAACTCTCAGACAGAACCGGAGCTGGGGTGATACTGGGAAAGGGACCTGTGGTCACCACCCCCTTCACAGCTCAGCCCAATGCCTGAATAGTCAGGGGACAGGCAGGCTGATGGCAAGCACTTTGCGCCAGGTGTTCAACACGTGTGCAGTCATTTCAACTCTGAGAACACCCTGTGGTGTTATTTGTTCTTAGAAAGATAGGGAAACTGAGCCACGGAGAGCGTAGGTGTGTTCTCCTCTCCCACCCGTCTCCTGTCTCCTTCCTCCTCCTTCTCCTCCTCCTTCTCTTCCTCCTCCTCCTCCTCTTCCTCCTCCTCCTCCTCCTCCTCCTCTTCCTCCTCCTCCAGGGCCCAGGGTAGAGAATAGGAGTGGAGGAAGTCACAGGCCTCACACATGGCTCTCTAGCATGAAGGGTCAGCTAGGGCACACATTCCCCCGAGCATAAGGCTCCAGAAAGGAGCAAGTGAGAACCAGCCTTGGGCCTCAGACCTCAGTACTGGCCCGCCCCCCC
>NW_022196900.1:88228773-88276706 GCF_008632895.1 Mastomys coucha
CCCCCGAAACAGGGGAGGGAGAAGACCTGGCCCAGGGCACTGGAGGAGCACGAGGTGGAAAGGCAGAGGTTTTCCTGACAGAAAAGTCAGGAACTGGCTGAGCCTTGGGGCCAGAGCTCAGAGGGGCTGGGGACTTAGGCAGCTTCAGCCACACCGGCCAGGTGAGGAGGTCAGAGGCATCGCTCAAACCACAAAATGGCTCTGAAACCATTTGGACAGCACCAGGGAGCCATAGAGGGTTTTCAGCAAGGGGCAGATTGACAGTGGAATGATGCTCTGTGACGTTTGCAGACCGGTTAGCAGGGACAGGCGCGGGCCGACTACAGGGACTCTAAGAGACCGAGTGGCCCGGAGAGGACAGTGGCTCCAGGGAGGGAGAACTGGCTGATTCTAGATGAAGAGGGGAGCTGGGGCCTGAGAGCTGTGTGCCGTGGCGGTGAGTGTTGACCTCACCCGTGGAAGTCTGGGTTCAGGGACCGATCAGGAGGCCCAGGTGACTGAGAGTGAAGCTTGTGCCCAGGGCTTGTGGTCTCCGTTGTGGGAGGGACACCCGGAAGGCTGAGGCCGGGCGAGTGAGTTGGGACGGAGCCGGGAGTCATCAACCGCAGAGGCCTCCGGGGCGTCAGCCCTGGAGAGCAGAGGGAACCGGAGGGCTCAGTGTCGCGGAGCAGGGGCGCCTTCTCCAGATCGACTTGGGAGGCTCTGCGGCCGGGGGATGCCGGTCTCCGGGGCCAGAGGGGCGAGGGCCGCGCGCGCAGCCGGCTCTCATTAGCACGGGCCGCGGGCTAATCAATCCCAGGCTGGGGCTCCCGGGCGGAGTCCGCATCATGGAAACTGGCTGGGCGCCCGGCGGAGCGAGCGGGGCCGTCGGCGGGGCCCGGCCGGGCGCCTCTCCGTCGAGGGCGCGGGCGGAGGCGGGTCGTGGGGTCCGGGGCGGGGCTCAGCCACCCCGCGCCCTTTCTGCAGCGGGCCGGGGGCGCGTCAGGGGCACGGGGGGTCCGGGCCGGGCCTGCGGGGCCTTGGGCCTGGGTCGCTTCGTGCCGGGCCCGGGACGGACGCCAGAGGCCGAGATCGGACGCCCGGACCCCGCTGCCCGCGGCCTCCCGGCGCCCGGACCGCGGCGCACGGCCTCCTGGAGCGGCTCCAGCGTGCGGCCCCGACCCCGGGGCGGTGCTGCTCTGGCCCGGACGCGGCCCACGGAGGCCTCGGGCGGAGGAGGCTGGAAAAGAGGCCAGGCGGCGGGAAAGGGGGGATGATTCATCCCCGGGAGCCCGAATCGGAAACACCGCAATCTGGGAAGAGCCTTGCCTGGGACGGCGAGCGATCCAGGAGGAGAGTCCGTCCGGCGAGGACCTGCGTGCGTCCGGCACTGGCAGGCAGTCCCCTGCCTCCAGCCCCGGCACTAGCCCGGCCGTGGGGGGAGGGGGAGGCCTCTTCCTGTGGAGTGGAGAAGAATCCTGGACAAAGTCCGCGCCGCTGCCTCCTCTGCTCTGACTGGCTGGTCTCGGCCAGAGCGGTTTTTCCCAGAGTCTAGCTCAAGTCTCTCCTGCTGCAGCTCCAGTGCTGGCTGAGGAAGTCTGCAAGGAGGGGGCGAGCAAGGAGAAGCCGGAGTCAGAGACACCTCCGCCGGCCTTCGCTGCGGTATGTAAAGCGCAGTAGGGGGGGAGGTGGGGCGCGCGCGCGCGAGTCCCGCAGCCTCGGGCGATCGGAGCACCCCCTCCCCTGGTTACTTCGGGGCGGCCACGTGCGGGGGGGGGGGTCGAGCCCGGGAGGTACTTACCCGGCCGCGATCGCAAGGGGGGCCCGCGCGGGCGAGCGGAGCGCGCGCAGGCTGCAGGAGCCCCGCAGCCCCGGCTGCACCCGAGCCCCGCAGCCCCCTCCCTGCGCACCGCCGCCCGCGGGCCCGGCCAACGCTGGCTCCCAGCTCCGCTGCGGAAAACCCGAGCGGGGGCGGCTCCCTGCCTTGCGGCCCCGGGAAAATCCGGGGGCGGCCGCCAGGGATCTCCGAGCGGCCGGCCGAGGCGGCCCCGCGCATCCCTCCCCCGGAGCCCGGCCCGTCGGGTCAGTGCCTGCCTCTCTGCTCGTCCCCGCAGAGCGCCCGGACGACCGCGCGATGACGGCCGGGAGCCCCGGAGACGGAGGCGCGCGCAGGAGCCCCGAGGGCCGCGTCTCGCGCCTGGGCCGCCGCTTGGGCCGGCGCAGGCGGCCGCGCTCCCCGCCGGAGCCGCTGCGGGTGCGGGCACGGCTGCGGCTGCGCTCGCCGTCGGGGGCGTTCGCGGCCCTGGGCGCGCTCGTGGTGCTGGTGGGCATGGGCATCGCCGTGGCGGGCTACTGGCCGGGCCGCGCCTCCCACGCCCACGCTCCGAGGACCGGCCGCGCGCACGGGCCGCACGAGCGCCTGCGGCTGCTGGGGCCGGTGATCATGGGCGTCGGCCTGTTCGTGTTCATCTGTGCCAACACGTTGCTCTACGAGAACCGCGACCTGGAGACCCGGCGTCTTCGCCGAGGCGTGCTGAGGGCGCAGGCGCTGCGGCCGCCCGACGGCCCCGGCTGGGACGCGCTGCTGCCCAGTCCCGCGCGTGGGTCCCCCGGCGCCGTCGCGGAACCCGAGACTTGGGACCTGGCCCCGAGGCGGGGCCCCTCGCCCGTCCCGTCGGTGCGCAGCCTGCGGTCTGAACCTGCCAACCCTCGCCTGGGACTGCCTGCCCTGCTCCACAGCTACCCGTTGAAGGGCCCGGGGCTGCCACCACCCTGGGGTCCTCGGACTCAGACTGGACACGTGATCATCACAGTGCAGCCCTCTGGTTCCTGCATCGAGCACTCCAAGTCTCTGGACCTGGGCCTGGGGGAGCTTCTTCTGGGGGCTCCAGCAGCTCGGGACTGTGCCCACCGAAGCTGGCCACGGCTGGACAGACTCAGTTTGGGAGGCTATGCCAAATTAGGAGGGGACTTGGGAGCCCGGGTCTGAGGTGCAAGGTATAACCTGCTGTGAGGCTACCAGTGTGGACCATGGGACTGGGACACCAGAAGTCCAGCGCCCAGTAGCTGCTCCAGTCACCTCCGAGGCTAGGATGGATGATATTGTGGTGGCAGCAGCCGCTAAGGCTCCTGACCTGCATGTGTAGCAGGGCCAGCTGCACCGAACGCACTCCAGGGGCATGTGTTAATGTGGACACCAGCATGATTCAGCCTCAGGAATTTCTTCAGCCCATGTGGCCTTAGCCCAGGACAGGCACCTGAAGGGCTGCAGGGTAGGCCAAGAGCATCCTGAGATGCACTGGTACCTTGGCAAACAACAGTGGTAGGTTGGGATGCCCCGGGTTGGGGTGCCCAGGGTTGGGACAGGCTCCCTTTAAGATGGCAGTCGTGGTGGAAATGGGACCACCAGGAGAAGGTGGGCGATGAGGTGGAATGAGACCCTCTGCAGCTGTCTGGGGCAGTGACCGCACCTTTAACTGCCACCACCTCAGGTCCAGTCTTCCTTCAGCCAAGCGGGCTCTGTCCCAGCAGGGTGAACTACTGCCAAAGCCCTGACCCTGGGATCAGACTGCACCCCTGGAGACAGGTCTCACTCTGCCCTTGCTGCAAAGCGTCCCCCAGCTGGCAGAGGCGCCCTCCAGTTCTCAGCACTTCCTTCCCGCTGCACCCTGGCCAGCGTGGGTAGTTCACTGTACACGGCCGGCTGGCTTCCCTTCTCCTTCCCGAGTTTAATTTCCCCCATGTTCTTCTTAGAAGAGAACTTTAAAAGTGGATCAATCCTCACAGTCAGGCCTTTTTTTTTTTTTTAAGTTTATTGAAAAATGCCATACAAGAAGCAAGACCAAACACTTACCTAAATACTACAGCCACATCTGTCACTACGAAAGGCGCAGACAGCAGGCCCAGTTACTGCCTATCTCACCTAAGGGATTTTTCAGTTGGACTCTGCCGGCATAGTTCCTATTTTGTCAAATGTAAACAACTACTTGATATGATTCATAATTTTTAAAAAATTTACAAAGCTCCTTCATTTTTGTCATGAAAATAATATATCTGAGAGAGATTTGTAAAAACAACCAGCCTGGGGCTGATATTTCCCATGAGCATTGGGGGTGCTGGACAGGCCGTAGCTACAGTTCCATTTCCCAAAATGGGCCAGGGCCCCCAGACCCTGGAATACACTGCTGGCCTGGGGGGAGGGCCCCCGGAGTCAGCCTCCTTGGGCCCTCGGCTTAGGAAAATAGGGCTTGCTTTGTGGGTGGGTGGCAGAGATCTCATGTGGTTTGAAGGAAATCTACTTCTGAAGTAAAAATAAAACTGCAGTTGGGACTGTTACTGTGGTGTGCCTGAGTCACTTTGGGAAAAGTCCTGCCAAGTCTCTGACCCTGGAGATGGGCCTCCCCTCCCCCTCCCTCCTTCTACCTGGACAGAGCCTGTTCTTCACACACAACTGCAGAAACGAAAATCCAAACAATTACCATATCCCAGGATCTGTTGCCAGAGCCAGCAAAGGAGGGGGAGGAGGCTTGGAGGGACATCAGGATTCTGGTCCAATTTCCAGATAGAGGTGGCAGCAGAGGGCCAGAGTTCAGGTACCTAGCTCTGAGGTCCTGAGGGGGATGGCATGGGCCAGGTGGGCAGGCTCCTCCTGCTCCTCCTTCTCAGAGCTGAGTGGTAGCTTGAGTCCATGCTAATCCCCCCTGCAGCCCAGCCTTCTCTGGCTCTGTCCCAGTCTACAATTCACTGCTGAGAATGGAACCCAAGCCTGGCCCTCTCCCACCTGGGCTCCCCCTCCATAAAGCAAGCTGCCACTGGTAACAGTCTCACGAGAGCAAAAAGAAAACTGCACACTCAAAACCAGTTCATAGTTGCTGAATTTGTATAAAGCGCGTTCAGCCGGGAGGCCAGAGGCTGCTGTGGCTTCTGACTTTCCTCTTGCTCACTACCCTCCAGCCCCAAGCCACGGCTGCCAGTGACCTGCTGTCAAGCCTCATGAAGTTCATTCCAGCCTAGAATTAGGATTCTACTAATCTTCCAGGCAGATGTTTGTAGGAAGTTAGCTGGAGGATTACAGAGGCCCTGTTTGGGGGGGAGAGAAGGTCCCCAAATTCTCACTACCAATTGGGGACACCAGGCTCCCTTTTCAAAACCAATATTTAAAAAAGGAAAAAGGAAACTAAACCCAAAACCCACCATAAAATCAAGCTCTCAAAACCTGACAGACTCCTCGGGCAGTGAGCAGGGATGAGCAGAGTTGGCTCACACCCACCCTGACCAGGGATGGCCACCAGGAGATGGGAAATACCCCAGCTCCCAGAGGGCATCCTCAGGCCTGAAGAAAGGTCCTGGAATGCACCTCTTCTCTGAGCCAAGTCCCTCACCATGCCAGGGGGGAGGGGGCCCAGGCTGAGGCTGGAAGCACTCCTTAACAGGATCCCACTGAGGTAAAGGGGCCCCTCCCCTGGGTGAAGCAAGCTCCCCAAATGACAAGACCTGATTTTTAAAACCTCATTAACTTTTCTTTCCCAAACTACAACTAAAAATGTTCCACTGGCACTTTCAGCCAGAAGTGCCTAATTTTTCCATGAGTTCCGGTCTCCTGAGATGGAAGCTGGGGAGCTGCTGTTTCCAATGAGGGACAGGGCAGCTGGGGAGGTGAAGGCCACAGATGCAGTCAAATGTTCACAGTATCAGCTCTACGGAAAGCCATTGATTTCTTTGACCTAAGGAAGCTCCAAACAGATGGGGGTGACATCACGTGCCCAGCGGAGGGCTCTGCCTCAGACACCCTGCAGTGGGAGGTTCTATTTCTGGGGTCTGCGACCAGGGCATTTGCCCTGCCTGACATTCACTGGTGCATGAAGTTATTGTGTCATCCATGGGGCATGAAGCTGGGGGAGGAGCAGGAGGTCCCACTGAGCTAGCTCTGTCCTCTAACAGCTGGCAGGGTCTCTGGAGGGTCCTGGAGAAGTCTGTGGATCCTGTCAGGGTCTTTGTTGAAAATGAGTAAGGAGAGGCTAGGTTGAGAGGTCACCAACCACCCCATAAAAAAAATCAAAGTGTCTTAAAAACAGTTCACAGAGAGAAAAGTTGACAGTTTCTGTATCACAATATAGAGAACATCCCCGGCGTCTAGAAGAGTCTCTTGGTATAAATTCTGAGTAGAAAATGAAGTTGGTTTTCTGTGGTGTGGAAAAGTCTTCAAAGTCTGCAATCTGCTGCAGGCTGGCTTCTGTATCACATGCTGGCTTCTCTTGAATGGGGACAGGTGGGGACAGGGCAGCACAGTCCCTAGGGTGAAGAAAAAGCATGGGTTTGAACCAGCCCCTACTCCCCACCCCTGCAAAGGAGGCTCTCCTGGCTCGGTGCAATGCCGAGGCAGAAGGACACACACACGAACGGACCGGCTGCTCTGGTTGGAACCACACAGTTAGCAGCAGCCTATGCCTTTGCTTTACTGAGCTCCTGTCTTGGGACAGGCACTCTCAAGTGTCCAGGGTTCTCTCTGGCTGAGATGGCGGCATTCCCCATCCCTGAAGAAACACCCCTACCTGAGCTCACTCCTCAGAGATCTCGGTCTCCTGGTGGACAACCACCTTGGTCACTGACATGTCTGGGTGCTGTTCCTTGGCCTCCTTGATGGCTTGTACAAGGACCTGTGACAAGAGGCAGAGCTCATCAGGCAAAGAGCAACCCGGCTGATGAAGGGAGCCTGGAGCAGCACACAGCCCAGCCCAAGGGGACCTGTGCCCATGTCCTGTCCCAGCCTATCCTGTGGACTCAGACCACAGAGGCAGGGAAGGGCCGAGGTTTTCTTCAGAAAAGCGGGCAACCTCAGGAGCGAGATCTGTTCACATGTGAAATCTAGAGCACAAATCGTTCAACACAGGAACGGGGTTGTCAGGTCAGGAAGGCGAGGAAGCACAGTTTAGAAAGGAAGAGCTGTCTTGGGCACCAGTGGAAGGAAGGCAGGAAGACACCAGCAGGTTGACCTATGGCATGCTGGGTACTGGCCTAAGCACATTCATTTACGTAATCTTCACATCAGAGGGAGTCAGGGCTGTGCTGTGTTCCACTCTATAAACAAGGATGCTGTGCGCAACACAAATGCCAAGTTGCTTCTTTTTGTTTGTTTGTTTGTTTTTATTGTTCGAGACAGTTTCTCTGTGTAGCGCTGGCTATCCTGGAACTCACTCTGTAGACCCGGCTGGCCTCGAACTCAGAGATCCTCCTGCCTCTGCCTCCCAAGTGCTGGTATCAAAGGCGGGTGCCACCACTGCCGGGCTAGCCAAGTTGCTTTTTAGCTAGGGAGGCAACCAGACTTTTGAATCTAAGTATCTTCTTTGCCACATAGTTCATTAAGTTCCAGGATGCCAGTCTGAGCACAGAGGGATAGCCACAACAGAAGGTGACACCACTATCCAAGTAGCCTGTTAGAGCTGTCTACCTGATGGATCCTAAGACAATCTCCACCCAGCACCAGAGGGAGACACAAAACCCACCGCTTCTGCTAGTCCCTGATCTTCTTCTCTGACTCAGCTGCTACACTCTAGGCCCAGCTCAAGCCCTCTCCCTGGAGGCCCCACCTCCTTCTAGGAAAACCCTCACCTCAGCTGCTTTCCTCAACAGTCCTTCCTAAAATGCTTCCCCTGAAGCCAGAGCCTTGGGTTCCTAGAAGAGACAAGGGGCTTGAGCTGTCTCTGAGCCATTAAGTATCGTTATACCAACTCTGACCTGTGCTGATCTTCATTTTACAGAATAAAGTTGCTGCTCAGAGTCGCTCAAAGGTGCATAGGATAGATCAGGGGCAGAGGTGGGGTTCAGGCCTGTCTGCTCTAAATACCTTCTTCCCACAGCTCTCCTTGTGACAGCACAGACAACACACAGCAGGGTTCAAACCATAGGTTGTGGCTGATAGTAAGGGCCCACTGAGCTCAGCACAAGGGCCACAAGGTCAAGACTTGGGCTTCTAGCCTTGCTTCTGGGACCCTGAGCACAGTGTCCACAGCAGTGAGTTAGTTCAGCCCCCCAGCCTCCTCCTGTTCTCAGGTACATCCATAGAGAGGTCTGGCAGGCCTACCTCCTCCACAGCCTCTTCCACCCCCTCTCTGCAGTTTCACGGTTCTATCAGCACCCAGCAGAGAACTGGGAACATTCATTCTGACCTTATTATTTTCTAATTGCCTGTAGCACACAATTAGCACCTAATTAACATAAAAACATAGAATTTTAGCACCCAGAAGGGCCCAGGAATTATCTGGATCAAGCTACTCTGTTTTAGAGAGGAGAGGATCAGATGTAAAGTGATCTACCCAAGGTCACACAGCAAGTTGGAGACAGACCCAGGACATAGATTGAGTTCTACGCCTCCTGGTGTCTTAGCCACCTCCTGCTCTCCCCCTGTATTTTTGGTTGTGAGCTTGGCCTTTAATGGCTGAGCCATCTCTCCAGCCCTGTTCTCCCCCTGCAATTGGCTAGCTACTGCAGCACTCAACAGCAGGGGACAGCACCTCCCCTTTGCCTCTGTGCTGCCATCACCCTTGAACAACAACAACAACACACACACACACACACACACACACTATCTGAGACAGGGTCTCAGTGTGTAGCTCAGGCTGGCTGTGGTAAACTTCCCATCTCAGTCACTGTGCCTATCTGCCCCACTAAGAGCCCTGCCTCCCAGGCTTCCATATTTTGAGCTCCTCTATTTTCCTTCTCAAGAGCTAAGGCAGCTGTGCCCACCAGGCACCACCACATTCCCACCTGATCATGGTCGATATCGGCATCTCCTGTGATCACAATTCTCTTCTCGATCCGGGTCTCGGAAATCCCACCTTTTACAGTCTGTAACCAAAGGAAAACACCCATTGAGAGCCACGCATAGCCGGAAGGAAAAGCAAGACAGCCCATATGGTTCTAAAAGCTCCTGTCCAAAACGGCTTGTTTGTTTGTTTGTTTGTTTGTTTGTTTGAGAATGTAGGCCAGGCTGAGCACCACGGTGCTGGCACTGCCCAGGACAGCCTTTTCCCATGTCACCCGGTAGGACCTGCCAAAAGGAGTGTCCTGCTTCCCGACCTTGGGCCACTAGACTCTACAGTACAAG
Source organism: Mastomys coucha (assembly GCF_008632895.1). NCBI lineage: Eukaryota > Metazoa > Chordata > Mammalia > Rodentia > Muridae > Mastomys > Mastomys coucha. The sequence continues at coordinate 88,237,856 of NW_022196900.1, forward strand.
AACAAAGGACACAATTTGTTATTTACTTGCTTTTTTCTTTTTCCCAAAACTACAGACACCCAGCAAGGAGCAGCAGTGTGCCATGTTTTTCTTCTATTTTTACTTGATTGTTTTTAGGATGGGAACACAGCTTCAAACAGGGACCCTATTTATGATAAAGCCTGGCCAAATTTTCTTTTCTTTTCTTTCTAAACTTCCTATAACAGACTGCAGGCCAGGTGTGGTGGCACACACCTATAATGCCAGTACTTCTTAGCCTAAGGTAGTACTTGTGAGTTCCAGGTCACCTGGGCTACAGAGTTGAGATGTCTCTGGGCAGATATTTCCTCTAGTGCTACAGCAAAGCTGGGCTGCCTGATTGTCTAAGGATAAATTCCAAGTTTTGGCACTTTGTCCCCATTGTTTCCTATAAAGCAGTCCGATGACTTCAGCATTTCAGCTCCAAACTACAATTCCCATGGCCTCAGGACAAAACATAAAATGATTCATCAGATCCCAGATCTGGTTCTAGCTTAGAAAGTATGATTGTACCATACCAACAATCCCTGTCCCTAAACTGTGTGCATACGTGTGTGTGTGTGCGTGCGTGCGTGTGTGCACATGTGTGTGTGCGCATGCGTGCATGAGTGTGTGTGTGCCTGTGTGTGCATGTGTGTGTATGTGTGTGTGTGTTCGAGTTTATGTGTGTGTGCGCGCATGCGTGCATGAGTATGTGTGTGTGCCTGTGTGTGCATGTGTGTGTATGTGTGTGTGTGTGTGTTCGCGTTTATGTGTGTGTGCGTGTGTGTGCATATGTGTGTGTGCATATGTATGTGTGTGTGTGCATATGTATGTGTGTGTGTGCATATGTGTGTGTGCACATGTGTGTGTGTGCGCATGCGTGCATGAGTATGTGTGTGTGCCTGTGTGTGCATGTGTGTGTATGTGTGTGTGTGTGTGTGTGCGCGCGCGCACGTTTATGTGTGTGTGCATGTGTGTGCATATGTGTGTGTGTGTGCATATGTATATGTACATGTGACTGCATGTTGGGGATGGAACTCACAGCCTGTGCATGGTAGGTATGTGCTCTCCCACCAAGCTACACCCCCATCTCGAGCTGAATTCAGACTTCCTCCACAGCAAGCTGGACATATGTGTAATGAAAATGACTATGTGGATTTCCCAGGTGTATTCTGGGGAAGGCGTCTTTCCACCTGGGATGCTTAGAGTAGCAACGCAATGGGGACAGAGCTGAGAGCCTTTGCTTACGCAGGTCCCCTCTAGGTCACAGCACCAAGCTCAGCAGGCTACTGGAAGCTCCGTTACCTTGGTAATCTGTGTTGTGGTTGTACTACTCGTGGTCTCAGATGTGATGGTCTGAGCTGTCAGCAAGACTCCAGGGTCTAAGTCCCCATTGCTGTCCTCAGTCTGCAGAAGAAAGGGCAAGTCATCAGGCCCTTCAGGAGGCCTTGAGGTCAAACCCCCAGGTTCAAAATGGCTCTTCAGCTGGATTCTGCTTCAAAATCTAATCCCCTTACAGTGTCCTCTCACTTGACAAGCAGATCCAATCTCCTGGTAATAAGAATCTGGCTTTAAAAGTTGGATGCACGGGGCTGGAGAGACAGCTTATTGGCTAAGAGCACTGACTGCTCTTCCAGAGGACCTAGGTTTGATAAAGTCCTCTTCCCGGGCACCTACATGACAGCTCATAACAATCTGTAACTCCAATTCCAATGCCCTATGACAGCCAGAGCTACATGAGACCCTGTCTTGAAACAAACAAGCAAGCAAGCAAACAAGTTGAATAAAGTAAGGTGTGCTGGCACACACATTTGATTCCAGAACTTGAGAGGCAGAGGCAGGCAGATCTCTGAGTCTGAGGCCACTATGGCCTATAAATTCTAGGATAACCAGGGCTACAGAGTGCCTTGTACCCCCAAAATGTTGATGAGTATGAGTTCATCAGCACTAGGTCAGTAACTTGAGCGGGTCTGAAAAAGGCAAGCATGTAGCAGCTTCAAAAGTGACTCCAGCCGCACAGGGGCAACACGCTACAGTTCACGAAGGGCCCCTGGAGCATTTGTACCCCCTCATCAGAAAACTGGGCCTTGAAACTATGGAGGGGTCATTGTGTTCTCATCAGTCCTCAGGGCAGGAGAGGCACTGGCTCTGAGTGGCAGACATGTGAGTGAGCTCCGCCACAGTGTGAAATGGGAATCTCACCCTAGTCAGTGAGGGAACAGTTCACCTCCAACTGAGCCAGGAACTGACCACAGGAGGCAGAAAGTGCCCACCCATGAGAAAGCAGGGTACCTGCACGGCAGGCCTTAGAGACCATAATTGTAAGGGCTCCTCCTTGTTGGGAGGGGCGGAAGTATTTTAAATGCCAGGCTTCCAAACATAGGCTCAAACAAGGAATAAGGCTAGCTAGAAACAACGTTAGCAGGAAGCTAGAGAGATGGTGGCAGGGCCAGGGCCAACTGTTATCAGCGGGCATGTGGGCAGTAGAGTCAAGCATACCTCCATGGCCAAGAAAATGGAGGAACACCAAGCTTACCCAAGGTGTGTGTGCTTGCTAGTTAGCAGACCAGAAACACGAGGCCCTGGGGTCAGGGGTTTGGACATGGACACTATTTCCACAAAGGGTAACGCCAAACAGAGAATGGACACTGTTTCCAGGATGGGCATCGCACCAGTCAACAGTAAATCACCCCCTCCTCCTCTTTATGTAAGTCGCCAGAATAACCAGTGTTGTCAACTTCATTTTTTAAAAAAAACATGGTCTCACTCTGCTGCCCAGGCTAGCCTTGACTCCCTAGGCTCATGTGACTCTCCTGCCTCAGTTCCTGAATAATTGAGGCCACAGGTATGGAACACTATGACTGGCTTTACTTCACTTATGAGCAGGGCCATGTTTCATCTGGACAAACCAGTCTCTGAGGTACTAGTGGGGAGAGAAGATGAGGAAGCGGCAGAGCCCTTGTAGAGGCCAGGTTCCTGTCCTTCACACCAGTGCAGTATTGGCTGGCCCACTAGTATTTTCTTCTGCTGAGATCATTTATCTACGGATGATTCAGGCCCGACATGTATGTTTTACATTCCTACTATATGTTAAGCACACCATGTGACTGCTGCCTCACATCTGAGGCAGAGACTGATTCTCTGTGTGGTTAGGAAAACTGGGCTTCAGGGAGGTTGATTTGTCCAAGGTCCTCTAAACTGATAGGTGTTCAAATGACACAGAATGGGCAAGAAATTTGTTTAAAGACTAGAATTTGAGTTTCCCTGCCCAGCTATGGAAACAACTCCATGTCCAGGCTCCAAGTAGTTCATACTGGCGTCAAACTACCTATGTAGCTGTGGCTACACTTGAACTCATGATCCTGCAGCTTCTGTTTCCTCACTTCTCTCTCTAGGTCTCAAGTAGCACAGGTTGGCTTCAAGTTCTCTTTGTAGCTAAGGCTGGCCTTGAAACCTCCCCACCATCGTCCTGCCTCTCCTTCTCATGTGCTAGGATTTTAGGCACGCACTACCACGCCCACCAGTTTTCATTTATAGAAGCTGGCACTGTAGCATGTGCTCTGCCTAAACAGCACTGTGAAGATCAGAAGAAATCACAGAAGTGGAAGTAAGAGCATAAATCAGCCAGGAGTGGTGGTGCACGCCTTTAATCCTAGCACTCAGGAGGCAGAGGCAGGTGGATCTCTGAGAGTCCAAGGCCAGCCTGGTCTACAGAGTGAGTTCCAGGACAGCCAGGGCTGTACAGAACCCTGTCTTGAAAAAACCAACCAAACAAAAGGCTATTATATTTCATGCCATGGAGGCTGACCCTGAGCATAGAGCTGTTTCTACCGGCTACCCACCCTGCAATCTCTTCTGTCTCTGGAGGAGGAAGATGGAGGCCCTGTCATGGCTGCCCACTTCCATCTATCCACTCCTCCCTCACCAGTCTCCTTTCCTTCATTCTCTCACCAATAATTCCTTAAAGGTGCCACAGCACTGACAGACACCTGTAAACATCTACTTGTCCTGTAAACCAGGCATTGCATTCTTAGGTGTTTATTCAAGTAAAGCATCTACAGAGACAGGCATATGAATGTTCTAGTTACATTCGCCCAACTCTGGATACACTTCAGGTATCCATCAAAAAGTGAAATGGAAAAAGTTGTGGCTCTGAGACCTGGGGGATGACCCAGCAGGCACTTGTCATGGAAGCCTGAGAAGCAGGTTCCTACTCCTGGAACCCAGGAAGTGCTGAGTGGGTGTGAAGCCCACTTGTAAGAAAATAATAAATGGTGACACTACTAAGCTGGTGTTGCTGCCCAGGACCACAATCCAAACACTCAGGAGGCTGCTCGTGGTCTATAGGACTTGGGAAGCACAGTGTGTGTGTGAAACTGGAGGGGGCGGGGTCGACAGAGAGACAGTGTACATTTCTGGCCCTCCTGCCTCTACCTCTCAACTGGATCCCTATTTTAAAAGGTTCTGAGGGTGGAACCTAGGCTTCATGCAGGCTAGGCAGCCCACTACTAACCGAGCCCTACTACCCTGCATTTAAAAAAAATCTTGATAGGGACTCAGTTGCCTAGGTTGGCCTGGAATTCACAACCCTAAGACGTTAAGAGCAGCTGGGGTATAGGTCTGCGCTGCCAAGCTTGGCCCCACCAAATTTTTAATGTATATGCTACAAAGTTTTAAAACTACAACATGAAGTTTAAGTAGTGTGCAGTGAGCCTCCCTCTCACTTCTGAGCAAGCTTAGTTCCAGTCTTGTTTGTTTTCAAGACAGGGTTTCTCTGTGTAGCCCTGGCTGTTTTGGAACTCCCTCTGTAGACCAGGCTGGCTTTGAACTCAGAAATCCACCTGTCTCTGCCTCCTAAGCACTGGGGTTAAAGGTGTGCGCCACCACTGCCCAGCCTTCAGGTCTGGCCTCACTCTTGGGATCACACTTCTTTTACCTGATTTGTCTTTTCTTTTTTGTTTTGGTTATACTAGGCTCAAGCTGGCTTTGAATTAATGGTCCTCCTGCCTCAGTTTCCCAAGTGAGCCACATATATGGCTCATACTTTTTCTTTTCATTCATTGAGTGTTTGTGTCTGTGGTGTAGAAGTATGTGTGTAAATGTGTGCATATGTGCATACTAGTTAGTAAACAGGTAAGTGTGCATGCAGAGACCAGTGGTTAGCAACAGCTGTTTGACTCAACCTTTCTGCATTTTATTCATTTGTTGTTTGTTTTCTATACAGCCTTGGTTGGCCTGGAGTTCACTATATAGATCAGGCTAGCCTCAAACTCATGGAGATCTGCCAGCCTCTGCATCCCGAGCGCTGGGATTAAAGTTGTGCACCACCACACCTGGCTTCTAACTTATTTTTGAAATGGAATCTCTCATTGAACCTGGCGCTCATTAATTTATATAGTTTGGCTAGACGATGAGCTCCAGGGATCATCCTGTCACCTCTCTCCTGACCCCTGCCCACCAGCACTGAGGTCACAGGTGCTTGCCCCTGCACCCACACCCACACCCGGCTTCTTCCATGGGAGCTGGGGATCTGAACTCGGGTCTTCACACTTGTACAGCAAGCTCTTTACAACTAGGCCATCTCCTCAGCCCTTTGTTTTTAATTATCTATCCAGGGAGAGTGCATTACCTCTCAAGGCCACATCATGCGTAGCTCTTACATACATGGCTACATACACACACACACACACACACACACACACCTTTCTGCCCATGAACAAAAGATAATATGATCCCCATGATTGGTGTAGGCATAATGTTTTTTGTGCACCACATAAAGTTTACCCTTGTGTTATTCAAATGCTGATTTCTCTGCCCTCATGCCACGTTTCAATCCAGACATAGCACTGTAATGCCGATACCAAGAATCTCCTGTCTCAAGTTTGCATAAACAATTCTTACCATTTATTCTTTGCCTTGTCAACAAATGCCGATCACCTAGTGGCTGGGCAGAAGAGAGGGTGAAAATGCCCACCAGCAGAGGGGAGAGGAATTCAGATTGGAACCAGGAAGAGAGTGTCTGGAGAAGACACCAGGGGAAGAAACTTCTGAAGCAGAAAGAGCTAGAACAGGGGCGGGGCTGGAAGGTGCCAGATTATCATGGGAGGTTAAGGTAGGTCATTAAACTACCCAACTATTGAGGTGCAGCTCAAAATAAATCATGGTTTCTCTGTGTGGTTATTGGGGACTAGCAAGGGTGAAGAAATACAGCTGCCGGATTAATTCACTCTATACATTGATATTAAAACAATTCATTTTACAGTTTGGCCGCATTGCTCACTCACACATTTATCATGTAAACTGGTCTGCAGCAGAAGCCACACAGAAGTTCCTCAGTAGGATGCTCCAACCAACCTCCCCCACCCCCTCCAACTGAAGGCCATTTAGGTTGCTTCCAAGGCAGAGACAATTTAAAGCATGCATTCCTTTGCATATGTAAGTCATTCTTTTCCCTTTTCCGCATCCTCAGGCTAACAGCATGTACAGATGATGCTGTTTTTCTTTCTTCAGTCACCTCCACTGCCAAGGCCTACTTGATAGTTTTTCTCTCTTGACTGACAAGTCTTTCCCTTCACTTCCTAAGGCTATACTTCTGTTCCTATGATCATCTTCCCAGATCTGCCCTGGTCATAACCTTGTCTCCAGGCCGGTCGCTACTTTAATACAGTCAATGTGCAGCTCTGGGAATCATCTTAAAAAGGCCATTGCTTTAATGATGCTACGTCATCACCCACCACCCAGAACCTGGAAGCAACTTGTCGCTCACCAAATTAAACCCCACACTCTAGACCACACGGAGAGAGGAGAGGAGCACACAGACACTGACCGAACATCATGGAGATGCCAGTGCTCCGCAGAACCATTTCACCTAAAGTTCCTGCAGATTCTGCAGCGGGATGTCATCCTATCCCAAGCCAGAGCCAGAGCCAGAGCCAGAGCCAGTGATGGAGGTGCTGGTGACTTGTCTAGGACTAGCTAGCAAGCAGCTACCCCTCTCAGGGGATACAATGCTGTGTCAAATTGCAAAGCACACGCTCTAAGCTTCCTGAGGGTGAAGCATCACGTGGCTCATGGTGATGGGCAGACTGCCTGAACAGATAGATCATCAGGGCCGAGCCATAGCTACCCCACTGCCCCTTTGTACTGTATTCTACCACTGAGCTGCATCCCCAGCTCCTTGAATTATCTCTTTATCTCACTTGAGTTTCGTTATAGAACTATCTAGTATCTGTTGTGAGTGTATGTAGGTCTCTCTCCTTTTTCTTTTTTCTTTTTTTTTTTTCTTTTTTTTGAGACAGGGTTTCTCTGTATAGCCCTGGCTGTCCTAGCACTCACTCTGTAGACCAGGTTGGCCTCAAACTCAGAAATCCACCTGCCTCTGCCTCCCAAGTGCTGGGATTAAAGGCGTGTGTCACCACCACCCGGTGATTTAAAAAATTTTTAAACCCTCATGATAATACAGAGACATAGAAAGTATATCATTAGCAGAGCTGGTCAAGGTTAATGACTTGTCAAATTAGGAGACAGAGAGCAAGACCGGAGCTCAGGTCTATCTCACCCAAAGCCCGTGCTCACAGCACACTAGAATAACTTTCCCCAATGACATGGATAAATGGGCACAAGTGGACAGATTAGTGGTAATTTCATTTGCTCTCTGGTGCTGGGGTCTCACATATGTCAAGTACAATGTTATTCCACTGACATCTGTCACTGATTTACTTTTTGAGATAAATTATTTTGAGACAGGGTCTCATGTAGCCCAGGCTGGCCTCAAACTCACAACGTAACTGAGAATGACCCTGAACTCTTGATCCATCTGCCTCCATATCCAAAGTGCTGGCATTACAGGTGTGCACCAGCATACCCAGTTTTTATTTTTTAACTGTTTCTATGCGTATATGCACACAAACAGGTGCCAGGTCACAGGTCAGAGGACAACTAACAGGTATCAGCCCTCAGGTGCTTTTCATCTTTTGTTTGAGACGTGGTCTGTCCCTGAAACATCGGTCAGACTAGTGGGCCTGCAAGCTTCCATCTAAAGATTCTGGAGGGCTGAAGCCAGGTCTTCGTACTTGTGAGGCGAGTGAGTGCTTTACCAACTGAACCATCTTCCCAGCCCAAACCAGATCCGGTTTTCTGTGGTTCTGGGGTTGAACCCAGGTCTTCATGCATGCAGGACGAGTACGCTCATCAGCTGAGCTGTCCAGTCTTTACCCTGAAGCAGCAGACATGCCTTACCTGGGCAGCCTCATAGGTGATGGTCTTGGTCTCGGTGTGGACAATAGGGACGTCTTTGGTTGGGATCTCACTTTTCACAGCACTGGCCGTATCTGAGATGGTGACAGTTTGAGTCTTCACCAGAGGAGGCTGTGGACAGGAAAGAGACAGAGTTGGCCAGATCTTCTTGCAGGCCGTGGAGAGCTGAACCTTCTGACCCTGATCTGATCAAAGCATTGGCTTGAATCGGGCAAAGGCTGGAGTCTCTCTCCAAAGGACACGATTCCCAAAAGGTCCTGACAAGGTGCCACGTCTTGAAAGAGCTATCACTGCAGCCACTTTCATAAGCTTAATGGAAAATTATAACGCCAGACAGTTTATGACCGGCGATATAAAACACTTCAGACCAACCTTCAGAATTTGAATATAAAATTACTTGCCAAATAGAAATCACTTCTATTCGTCCTTGTGACTGGACATTATAATTAAGAAAACCAGGCACATTTCCCTACTAAGTACAAACGTACATGGAGCAGCAGAAGCCCTGGAACACATTTCCTTGGAATTCATTAACTTCTTTCAAATCAATGTCAGATGTTCACTTTGGGATTACCGAGAAGAAACAGTATTTGGAAAACCAGAAAGAAAAAAATTAGTTTTCCCACCACCTGGTGATTAATTTCAGAATTCCGAAAGAATGAACATTAGTGGAATGCCACAGGCCTTTTTGCTGATCTGTTCACCTTTCCCAGGATATCAATCACCCTAAAACTACCATTCAATCATGATAAGGTTAAGCGGCCATTCACCTTAGTGCAGAAGTTAGTGCCCAAGATCAAAGAACCCCAGGAGGAGGCAGTGGAAGTGGTGGGCTGGACAACAGAGTGGTCACGTGTCAGTGAGGAGTACTGGAGAGTCCTTGAGCATGGTCTTAGGACTCCGAAGGCTCCTCCCACAGGAGTATCCGTAATTCACCTCTCACCATAGCTCAGCCTTGAGATGGAAAGAGGAACCAACTTACACCTGCTGCTCCAAGGTAAGTAGCTGGAGTTTATTCCTAAGAGTTTCGTTAAGTCATTCTAAGAGAAAAATGTGCCTAGTCAGAGTCTATTCCTCTGACAGAGTTTCTTTAATCCACCCAGGGCTTCACGTTTAACTGTGACTCTGACAACAGCAGAGACCACACCCTTTACCACCACTACCACCTCGCCTCCTCCACAGACCAGATGCCAGCCCTCTCCCAAAGAGTGTCATTAGACCTGCATTGTCACAGCGGTTACTACCTGGAAACTTCGAATGAGGGTGGGGAACTGGTTACCCACAGGAGAGTCAAGAAAGGATCCGCTCTGGGCCTCAAGGGTCTCCGCTGCTGGACCCGGCTCTTCGCTATTGGCTGCCTTTTTCCCACCGAGTTGCAGCTGGCAGGGAGCTGGAGTTACTTGGAGACTTAACGCACTGGCCTGTCCCTCCACTCCTAAACATTCCCCACTTGGGCCTGTTGGCATCTCTTCAGCATCAAGATAGCCAGCTGCCCCCTGCTCCTTCTCGTCCGCCTCCTTGCTGTTTATGGAGAGGAAGCCAGAACCAAAGCTCTGTGGAGACGCTGGTGGGGTGGTCATCAGGCTCTGACTAGGGACTAATGACTGCTTGGGGCACTCCCCTTCAGAGGCAGGGTAGGCGGGTGGCCCTTTTGTCACGGTAGCCACCTCCTCTGTTCGAATGCCATTTACACTCTACAAATGAATGACACACACAAAGTGAGATCATGGTAAGTGGAGAAATCGGAGTGAAACTCTGAGAATCAGTAAGGATGCTCAGGAAGGCTCAAACATATTAATGTTATTACCACCAAGACTCTTAGCTGCAAAGATGGTCAAAAGAACAACTATTCACACACGGGTCAGCAGCTTAAGCAGTTCCAACTTTGTTTGGACCTATTTCTGGACCACAGTCAACAGGAGAACAGTTTCAGTGCACCTCACATTATTATGCACATCCATCTGCCTACAGCCCTCGGAATACAGCATCTGCAGTCATACCTAAAGGAGCTACTCTGTCACGCCTTCTCACTGGCTCAGTTATGCACAAGACAAAGTAACTTGGAAGTTCATCAAAACATGTTCTGGGTGAGTTCTCCTATCTGCACACTGAGGACATCAAATAGTCCTTAAGAGGAATCTAAGATTTAGACTTCTGTCAGCAGGGAGACAGGAGTAGAGTCCATGTGCATCCATGGCTTCAGACCTGATCCTGATGGCAGGCCTGATGCCAGGGGAAGGGAAGTGGGCAGCAGCTGGCACGCTTCTGCACAGATGAACTGCCCAACATGCCATCCACAGAGGGAGGAAAGTCCAGGAACCAGGTTCCTCCATCTACATGCCTCTCCTCATGGGACATGGGATGGATATGTACACATGTATATATGTACACGCACATACATACATACACATAGATGTTCATATTTATTTAGCTTTTACTGCATCACTTTTTAAACTTGTGGCTCTGAAGCAGTTCATCATGAAAAATTAAGCAGTCACACATATAAAGTAATATGAACTTAAAATTCGCCAGACACTCCTTGCGCCTCTAGCTTGACTTTCTAGGCATCCTCAGCAGTTTGACTCTGGCTGTTAGGGGGAGACGCTCCCGTGTGTGGGGTTAGGACCACTCAGGTCTCAGATCTCAGAAAGATCATTTTACTGCTTTACATGCTATGTGGGAAAGGGGTTCTTCTAGGAAGGTGTTCCTGGAGAAAATACACAACTTGCACCAGTGCCAGTCAGTCAGTCTGTCAGTCAATCAATCAATCAATCAATCATCAATCATCTACCTACCTACCTGCCTATCCACTTATATTTAAAAGTCACTGCTCTTCCCCTGTAAATCAGCCCATTTTGTAGTGAACATAAAATATCGCCCTCTGAAGGCCCTGAACTCTGGATCTACTTCTCTCCTGAGCCATCTTCACACATGCAGCTGAAGAGCATCTGGACCAGGTCCATGCTGAATCAGGCAAGGACATCTCTCACTAGTCAGTTATAAGTATTACATAGGGCATGCCAGAGAGCTGAGGGGGTGGGAATTTAGTTCTCCATAGATCAGACACATAACATATATTGGCTAAATAGCATATGAGTTTCTTCATATTTAAAATGAGACTAACATTTAGCTGAGCTTGTAGAAGTCTTAGTATAATAACATCTATGAAAGTAGATATGAAAGTATGAAAGTATAATAACATCTATGAAAACACTTTTCAACTTTAAGGTCCCTTCACATAATTCAACCAATCAGCAGGGCAGCTATGATGTGCTAGGCCCAGAGGATACAGGAACTGGTTTGTCATCGTTACGAACACACTGGACTACTTTCTGCACCCTTATACCATAAACTTTTGGATTTTTTTTTTCCCTCTAAAGAATCGACTGAAAATAGTTCACAAATGGGCCTTCTCACGATGTGCCCCATCCCAGCTCTGGGAAGTACCAAGCCCATCCACACGCAGAGGAGTACCAAAACTCCTCTACATAATTTTCCTACAACTGGAAGGCTGGCAAATTATGACAACTACACAATCTAAACAATGGTCAACTTTATTGGTGTTCGCTTTTTTTTAAAGAAAGAACAGTGTCACTATGTGTCCCTGGCTGGCCTTGAATTTGTGATTAACTTTCTCAAGTGCGGGAATTATGGGTATACAACATGCCTGGCAGGCCAGCTTTGTGTCAGTCTGCAGAAATGATGTGACAGACTGCCATCAAGAAGCTATTTGTTAATTAAACATTGTTTAGGGGAAAACCTCTTTTTGATTTTGTTTTGTTCTGTTTTGTATGCCCCTGGGCAGGGCTAATGGTTCTTTCTCCCTCCTCAGGAGGCCCTAGGGACTAAACTCAGGCTTGGCAACAATTAAACATATTGATTTTCCTCCCCCTAAAGCAAATATAGAAAAGACCAAAGGTTCAAGCTGTAGTGAGAGTAATGTCAATTTAATAAATACTCACAGTGCCTTGCATGCATGAGCTGTCATAAACAGAGGGAAGACTGGCAGCGGTTGGCTTGGTTAGCCATGTGACACACTCTAAGACCAGGTCAACCTCTCTGGTTGGTACCACTGTCTGATCTTGCGGGCAACATTGCCAGCCATTTACTGGACATCTCCTATCTCCCTTAGAAGGATGTACTATGCTCACCTTCGAGTGCTGATAAATGGTAGCACCGTCTGTCTAGTGTGCTAGGTCTCTGTGTTCTCTGTATGTGTTTGTGTACAGGTGTGGGGGTGTGTACCTGCATATGTGGAGGTCAGAGGACAACTCGTGGAAGCCAATTCTCTCCTTCCACCATGTGGGTCTCAGGGTTGGATCTCTGGCAGTTGGACTGGGCACCTTTACTGAGAGCCAGCTCACTTACCCAGGCCATTTTCATCCTGGAATACTTACCCTAGCCAATTGTCTGTTTTAACATTTACTAGCTTCACTTAAGCGCCACTTGGTTTTTAAGAGACAAAGGTTTTCACTGGTGTGGAGTGTGCTAATCACTGGTCGGTGAGCGAGCCCTGGGATCCTCCTGTCTCCATCACCCTAGTGCTGGGATTAAGCATGTGCCACCACACCTAGTATTTTTACTTGGTTTCTGGGTTCCACTAGACTACCTCCCTAGTACCTCATTTAATCCTTTGTTATCTCACTTTGTGTAATCATTATCCTGATTTTATAAATGGAGGAATAAAGAGCTTAAGCTAGGGTTTGGATTCAGCTCTGCCCCTGGTTCTGGGACTCCTCCCTTCTCACAGCACAAGGCAGGATTCTAAGAGGACTAATGCACATGTCTGACTAAGAAGAATGACCATTCCAACAGCTGAATCTTAAGAAGCACGATGACCACCCAAAGAACCCATGGGAGGACATATTTTAGTGGCTGACATTACATTTTTCAAGACATTTGAAAAGACAGAAGATAAGACTGGCCAGGGGATATAAAGTCTCATGACAAGAGAAACCCATAATTTGGCAGCTAACGTCCATGAAGAATTCTAACTGACAATGCTGCTGCCTTTGGCCACGATCATCAGCATAGACCACAGTATTATATAATACTGCACAACTGCATGATACCAAATTAGCCTAGAAACTACGAAGGGATATTGCCAGAAATATGACTTGACATATGGCTGTGTCTAAACCATCCACAGCGAAAGGCAAAATTGAGGCTTTATGAGACTGAGGTGTCTGTTGGTCTAGATGTTGCTTATCTGGACTGTTGGAAGACTCAAGGGAGAAGCAGGCTACAATAAGAGACCAGATACCTGTATAAGGCACCAGGCAATATGCTGGTTTCAAGCACATGAGAAGGCCCAGGGATGGTTGTACAGATCTCTAATCCTACACTTGATATACATAGGCAGAGCTCGGTGAGTCCAAGCCAGCCTCCTGGTCTACATGAGTGCCACACTATCCAGAACTACATATTGGAACACACACACATGCACACCACTCTCTCTCATATATATAAAAATGAAAAGAAAGTCCATTAGAAAAATATTGGAAAATGTTTAGTTGAATAGGAAAATCATTTGAGAGTTCAGTCTCAATTAAAAAGATAATAGCTCCTGAGGTAAACACAAGATATCAGAAGTTCAAGGCCATCTTTGGTTATATACTCAGTTTGAGGTCCTGGAATACGTGAGATCCTGTCTCAAAAGTACAACTCCCAGCCAGGCATGGTGGCGCACGCCTTTAATCCCAGCACTTGGGAGGCAGAGGCAGGCAGATTTCTGAGTTCGAGGCCAGCCTGGTCTACAGAGTGAGTTCCAGGATAGCCAGGGCTATACAGAGAAACCCTGTCTGGAACCCCCCCCAAAAGTACAACCCTCCCCCAAAAGTTCATGGTGCATACTAAGTATGAGATTCAATATATTTTGTTGAAGAAAACAGATTCCCCCCACCCCAAAGGCTTTCTACATGTTCAATGAGATTGTATCCAAAATTTCTCAGGAAACACTGGGAGTTTGCTATAAGTGTTAGGTATCTGCTGCCACCCATTAAACCCAATCTAGTCTTTTCTTTCAGGTTACTTTGAAAAGACTCACACATTTAAAGAGACTACGGCAACAGCCACAGTTGTGCCTAAAAGTCTAATATAAGAGAGCACAGTAAAAACACATTTTGAAAAACCTTTCTAAGATTATTCTACTTAAGCAGAAGTCAGTCATATTTTCCTGAAGTCATATTTTCGTAATAATTTCTCCCCTGTTTATCTTTCGCTTGTTCTCTTCTTGGTGAAGGTCAGTGCTGCCTTTGAGCTGTCGGGCTGTGAGAGGAAACCAGCACCTGTCTCAGAGGAAAAGGAGAAATGTACCTAGCATCATCTTGTCTTATCTCTCTACAGAGTGAGACTCTGGGTAGACAGAAGAGAAACAGGTGAAGAGCAGAGTGGTTCTTGGGAACCTGCCAGGATGCACTTCAGGCCTCCACCTCAGGCCTCCACCTCAGGCCTCCACCTCAGGCCTCCACCTCAGGCCTCCACCTCAGGCCTCTACCTCAGGCTGCCACCTCAGGCCTCTACCTCAGGCCTCTACCTCAGGCCTCCACCTCAGGCTGACACCCCGGGCCTCCACCTCAGGCTGCCACCAGCTGCCAAAATGAGGGAAGAAGGAAAACTGCTGACTTGGAAGACTGACCTTCTCTCAATAACATGATGTTTCAGGTCCTCATACACTTAAAAAGGGTCATGAGTTCAAGGCCAGCCTAGGCTACTTAGTTTGACACCTCTTAGCCTACTAAGCTTTTTTCAAAACAAGGGAGGAAGAAAAGGTGAGTGGCCCAATCACAGTTAACTTAAGAACTCATGTATATGCAGGAGAATGGATCTTACCAAGCTGTCCTCTAACAAGTATACAACCACACCCCTAACACAATAGTGATAATGATAATGATAATGATAATTTTCATCAGTAATGATTGATGATGGATAGTTAATATATAAACGGCAGGGATATTCTTAGAAATACAAATTACAAATCTGACTAAATCTAGATTTCATTCCCTAGTAAATTTTAACATTATAAATTTGCCTCTGGAACAATGAAGACATGCAACAGAAATTACTACTCGCCTGTTAAAGCTCTATCAATGGCTGAGGTCAGCGGCGGAGACTTGCCTAGCAGGTACCAAAACCCAGGGTTTGATCCCCAGTATTGGAGGAAACAGAATAGTAAAAACCCAAAGTCATAATAGCAATTAGAAATATAAAATATAAAATCAGTGTTCCCCCACCTCCATCTGAATAACTCTGCTTAGTGATATACACTGAAGACATGCACCAGTAGTATGTTTTATATCTAGATTTTGACAGAAGTCTCTGGGATTGAGCCCAGAGCATCCGCTGTACTCTTAGTCCCCATTTATATTCCTTTCAGCAAAGAAGCATGAAGCAGAGCGGTACAGACCAGTACACCTGGTCCCAATGCAGGGGCAGGCGCTCTTGAGCAAGATTACTGATTTAATGGAGGAGGTTCATCTTTTTACCCTTTGTCAAGGTTTCAAGCAGTCTTCAGCAGAGAGGGGAGGGGCACATATGCATGTTCGAATTTGTATGATGCTGGTATTAAACCAAGGTTTCTGCACAAGGAAAATGTTTCACCACTGAGCTACATTTCTAGCCCTTATTCTTGGTGTACTTTACAGAATATCTCCAGTTAAGAATCTTGGGGAAAAAAAACTGTGATAGAAGAATTGAATAAACACTATGCACATATTTAATAAATATTCTTGAACCAAGAGAGGAACACTGGACAGGGTATTTTGCATGCGTGCATGAATACAGTATGTGTCTGTACGCCCCCGTGTCTGAGCACACACATGGGTAGCATGTACAGCACATGCATGTATTCCACAGGGCATGTGTGCGTGGAGTGAGAGAGGCTGACTGCGGGCGCTATCAAGACGGGATCTTTTTGAACCTTGCTGCTCTGTGTGTCAGGCCGCTGCTCCCAGGGCTTCTGGAGGATCTTCTGTCTCCTCCCGTCTTCTTGCAGGAGCACTGGGGTGCTGATGTTCCTCACCATGCCCACCTATCCGTGTGGGTGAATCACCTGAGGACTCAAACCCAGGTCCTCAGCCCGAGAGGCAGGTGCTTACCCCTGAGCTACCTCCCCAGCTCAAATGTATCTATCTATCTTAAATAGATATTTAAATATTTATTTATTTATTTGATGTTTATGAGTGCTGTCTACATGTACACCTGTATGCCGGAAGAGGGCATCAGATCCCATTATAGATAGTTGTGTGGGAACATGTGGTTGCTGGGAATTGAACTCAGGACCTCTGGAAGAGCAGCTAGGACTCTCAACCACCCATCACCTCTCAATGGGCTATTTTAAAAGGCTACTTCTTATATAGATATCCAACATTAAAAAGGTAATCCTGATTAATCACAAAATCTACCACCATTTTAAAGTGTAACTAGCTCATTGCTGTTTCTAAGCCTCAAAGCATATCTTTCTATGTTGTAATTACTCAAACGCTTGCTTTCTGAAATTAAGATCTTCCAAGAGTGCCTTGTATTTAGCACCTGTAACAAAACCCACCATGGTTATTAAAAACTACCAGAGGCTTCATATTCTCTACATTTTGTTTTGTAATTTGTCACAAAAAAGCAAAACAAACAAACAAAAAAACTGCACTGGCTTTTTATGTATGTACTTAATGGTACAATCAACTCTGTACCATTGTCTGCCACGACTTGGGGCTAGCTGAAACACACATATCTCAAGAAAAATTGATACATTAAACTCTTATTAGTTAGTGTTTCTGTATGTTAAGAAGAAAGCGGTCTGTTAGGCTTTTTAAAAAAATAGTATACTGATTTAAAGTTTTGTGTGTGTATGTACGAGTGCAGGTAGAGTGACCTGTTTGTGCACATGGGGTCCAAAGGTTGATTTGAAGCATCTTACTTGGTCTCTCTCCATCTTGTTTCTGTGGCAGGACACTCTCTGAACCTAGAGCTGGCTGTTATAGGAGCTTCCTTTTTCTGCGACCCAAAGCCCCAGAGTTACAGGTGCACATTGCCACACCTAGGTTGGTTGTTTGTTTGCTTGTTTTTTAAGATTTATTTATTTAATACAAGTACACTGTCACTGTGTTCAGACACACCATAAGAGGGCATCATATCCCATTACAGATGGTTGTGAGGCACCATGTGGTTGCTGGGAATTAAACTCAGGACCTCTGGAAGAGCAGCCAGGGCTCTTAACCGCTGAGCCGTCTCCCCAGCCCCACAGACAAGTTTAATAAGAAAGCAGAGTGGCAGAGGTGACCGTAGGATTGGGGGTACAAGGCTCACGCAGACACAATACCTCCAAAAGCACATTACCCTTGATTTGCAAACCCAGTAAGAAACACACTACACTGTACTGCAAAGGCCCACAGAGCTGGCAGGGGTCTCGGCTATCTCACTAAGCACAGAAGGAAGACACCAGCAGAAGAGTCCAGCTCCTCGTCCTTAACTAGGGTAGACAATAAATATCACAGTCACATGTATTAGCAACATTGAAATATTCCCAGATGGTCTGCAACATGCAAGGGGAAAAAGCTGTCAACCCCAACCCTGGGAGCATCAGTTCTCTGCGAGTGCTCTGTCTCTACTGTCTTTAAAAAAAAAAAATGGCAAAGTCTCATGTCTCAGATAAGAAGGCTTTAACTGCCCCAGGAAAAGGCTGAAAAAAAAATCTAACATATAACATTATACGTTAACATGACAAATATTTATAATCTCTTCTCTCTTTTGAGAAACTACAAATGTCAGTGTTTTCCTTGATTGTATAATAACCAGAATGAACATCAACCTGGTAATTAACAAAACAACATTTACTTTCAAAATCGCTTTTAAATGGGCACTTGCAATAAAAGATAAATCAGACATGGTAACGGCTTCTTCGGTAAAAAGCCACGAGTAAACAGCACATAAAGATGACAGGGCAGGCAGCAGTAGCCCATTCTTCAGCCAAAAAAGGAAACGAATGAAGAAAGAACAAAAATGACTGAAAAGAAAACATCCCTAGTCTCCAACCCCCAAAGCCTATAAACCATAGCGCCCACCACTTTAAAACTCAGGCCACCAGCAGCTTCCAGAGGGACACAGCGATGGGGATAAACTAACAACACTCGCCTGGAGGGAGGCGATAGACCACAATGCACTTCTCCTAGGCATCATGTCTTCCTTGGTCATACCCCTATCTTTTTTAGTTTGTACGCTGGAAATAAGTCTGGTTCTCAGCAGAGTTCCCATGAGACTCAGTCCTGTTCAAGGGCCAAGACTGTTTCCCAGTGTACAGAGCTTCTATCTGGGTAGAAGAGCTGATCATTCTCCTAGACATGATAAGACTGCTTTCAGGATAAGAACATACAACATGGTTTCTCTTTTCCAATGAAGGCAGTGAAGCTTGCCAATAACAGCAATTCTTCAAATTGTTTTGACTTTTTTTTTTTTTTAAGTGCTGGAGATTGAACCCAGCACCTCGCACATACTAGGCATGGTTCTGAGCTAGCCTCTGCCTTCCCAGATGCAGTCTTTATGGTTTTCTGGATGGTCCTGTTATTAGATTATCCCCAAATAGGTGACTGCAAAAGCAAACAGCTCCAAAACCCATGCCCGGTGCAAAATTTTAACTATTAGCTAATAGAAAATTTTGCCTTAGCACTGCACTCACCCTCGAGGACTCCACAGATCAAAGATGGAGCATCTCACACCTGAGCAGATCTGCAGAAGTCAGAGTACTTAAGCAAATGTTAAAGGTTATGCTGAACACGGCTGAGAGAACAGAAAACTTGGCTGGTCAATTTTTCTTCATTACACTGTAAAGGGTCAGGTACAGGCGGCACAAACCAGCACAAAAATCCCAGTCACTTGTGATGGAACATTAAATTTGTAAGTGAAACTTCACAGAAACCTCATTTCTAAAACTTATTAAAGCCTCCCCCCTTTTTCTTTAAGAGACGGGGACTCACACCGGCCTTGACCTCATTGTGTAGACAAAGCTAACCTTAGATTCCTGATTCTCCTGCCTCTTGCTTCCCAAGGGCTGGATTACAAATGTGTGCCACAATTTCCAGCTTCACTCAACTCTTAATAACCACTTAAACATTCTACTCCAACTTGATGTCTAGAAAACAGACCTTGATTCCACAGAACTACATGCAATACAAAAGAAAAGCCTACAGCAATGAAATGGCTTTCTGTGCTAATATTTTCAACAAATTCTGGAAAGGAACATGGCTTAGAGAGACAGAACAGCATTTTTCTATTACTTAGACGTTACTACAAGAGTATATCTTGAGCTGGTAAACAGACCACTTCAAAGTGTGGAGTGTTTGGTGGTTCAAGTCATCAACAGAAAAATACAATACAATCTGGAGCTGTGGCACTAAGAGAGGGCTTCCTCAAGGTGGAGTAACCCCTCTTATTCCACATGATAGGAATAAGCTCTCTTCACACCCACGGATTCACACCCACTCCACTCTTCAATCTGATCAGAATGGCAATAACAGATGGTTAATAACTACTAATTTATTCGGTGCTCTTAAAAAAACACACACACACACAAAAGGCAAGTTAGCATAATAAAATGTAGCAATTACAAGTTACTGTGACTAGTTAAATTGGTTAGAAAAAATTATTTTTAAGACTTGACACAAATAAGTCAAATGAATACAAAGCTGATTTAAGACAATATTTTGGGAATTAAACACATGCAAAGAGATGCCTCTCTGTATCAGGACTAAGCAATCACGGGGTGCAGACAGTGTCTTCGAGGCAGGCACCTCAAGTCGATCAGCTGAAGTACAAGTCCTCCCCTCTCCACCCTCCCATCTCTTTTAGATCTGCCTGTGTCCAGTATCACCAGCTCTAACTTCCTTAACAATTTCTAGCAACCAGAGGCTGGCTTGCACTGAGAGCTAGTCACCATAAATCTACATAATAATAATGCAATTAAGGTGAGAAAAATATCAAAGAAAATGTCCGAAAAGAGAAATCCTGTAGCAGGTTTCTATAGGCTTCATACCATGCTAAAATGCTAATGGGTAAACAGTTTCTTTAAGTAAGTTTAACAGCAAAGGATCCCGGACAGGAGACTGAAAGGAAAAGGGGCTTGGGGCTTATTAAGAATCACTCCTAACAAGCAATAACATAAGGCCAAAAAAAGGGAACAAAGCCAGTTTTAAAAGGACATTATTTTCTGCTAACTTACCAAAAACAACTGCCCCCAATGGTCTCTGATCTAGGGACTCAAAGAAGTTTTTTATTTTGACAAGAATAATTAGAAAAGCAAACGAGTCCCTTAAATGCCTAATCTTAAATGTATGCATGACTGAAGCACAGACGTGCACTTCACTTAGAAAGGGGTTATTTTTAATTACGCACATGTGTGTGGGAGTGGCGCTGCACCTGAGTACAGGTGCCTACAGAGGCCTGAGGCCCTGCATCCCTGCTAGAGCTGGAGTTCTGGGCAGGGGTGAGCCTCAGCATGAGCACTGCAATTGAGCTGAGGGTCGAACTCAGATTCTAGGAAGGGCAGCAAGCACTCTTAAGCACTAAGCCATCTCTCCAGCCCTCATTATTTTTTAAAACCATACTTATTACATAATTTTAGAATCTGGTTAAAGAGAAGGTACTTAGGAATTACTATTGCTTTATTTTGTATGAGAAAATGGAGACAGGTCCTTTAAATCCAAACAAAAGCAAGTGGGTAGATGGTAGTCAGCAAGTTCTACTAGGACCACAGTCAACGCAGAGAAGGCAGGTAAAGACAAGGGCACTGTGTTACCATGGGATTCCACGTTCCAGTGAAGATCCACCTGATGCTGTTTTCCAACTTCCATAAACAAAATAATACTTTTTTAGAAAAAAAAAAAAGTAGCCAATCAGCTTTCTAGTCTGTGAGGGAAATCTGAGAACTAGTCCCCACAGGCCAAATTCCAGTCTATCTTTGTTTTTATATGGCCATAAGCTAAGAATAGATGGCTTTTAAATGGGCAGGGAAAAATATTTAGTGGCATGAAAAATTGTACAAAAATCAAATTTTATGTCTAGTAATTCTGACTGAGACGGCAGTCACACAGAATCCCATCTTGCTTCTGGCTGTGGCAGAGCTGAGCAGTTGTGAGAAGCCTGACACCTTACTGTGTCACTCCTCAGAGAAGCTGTGCCAACCACTTATCCACCTGACACACAACTCTTGTAAGTTTGATAGATTTTGTTTTTATAGCATATAAAACAATAGAAAAACGTATCAGATTGATGTCAGTCATGTATTTCAGATAAACAAACATTCCATTAATGACCTTATACCCCAAGATGGACTTATACATTATGAACACATACGCCAGTCTTGATAATATATTCTGAAGTGAAAATAGCTGATCAATAGCTATGGTAAAGGAAAACCAAAGCAAATTACAAGATGTTAACAAGAGAGACCAACATTTACCATAGTGGCATCCAACCTGCACAGTCTTCCTTAGCTGTCTGCTCTTAGGGATTAGGCATATAGTGATCCAATTTATCTCAGTACAAGAGAGTCCATGTAAAAGTTAGAGGTTATCCATTACCATCTGTTACTAGTAATTCAGTTCACACATTGGTTGTTTGTTATATACAAGGCAAGGTGGTACCTGGGATCCACAGGTGGCAGGTGGCAAACAAAGAACAAACCAAACAAAGGCTCACCGGTTGATACAGACAGCAACCCTCAAAGGCTAAGAACTAAGATTAGCTCCACAAGAGAGCTGCCTTTAATTAACAAGAAGTTTCAGGAAGAGGTCAGAGATTTAGTTCCCTTTCTTTTTTTCAGAGTGTAATCTAGTCTGGTTTCCACTGGCTCTCCTGCCTCAGTCTCATTATGTAATGAGACTGGTAATGTCAGCATTACCAGTTCTGTACAATCCCACCCAACTCAAACTCTTTACAATCCCTGCACTCAAGACTGATAAGAGAAGCTATGGAGAAGCTCCCCAACGTAACACAATCATCTATCTTGGGAGGTACTCAAGCACAAGCTGCAGTGCCAGCTTCTAAGTCTCTAAATGACATTGTACCAAGAGTCGACTGTCAGAGGCCAGAGGACTTAAGATCTTGTCAGACGCTAGCATCAGAAGTGTTCTTTCTGCATCTTGCAGAGTACAGGAAGTAACTATATTTTCCTGTTCACCTCTCTTTCCTTTTCCCTTCTTACCTCATCCCTCCTCCCACCACCCAGTTCTCCTTTCTGCTTTTCATTGTGCTGGGGATCAAACCAGGGCCTCAGGAAAACTAAACACACACAATAACTGAGCTATCATCCTTTTCTTTAAGACAGCGGGGACTAAAACAAGAAGCTAACTGCTTTTGTTGATTTAGGGACCAGAAAAGATAGCTGGGATTTTGTTTTCCCCTCGTTTTAATCTTAGACTCATCTAATAATTACCCCAAAGAGGATTGTAACCATGGTAATAGGAAGGACACTATAAACACCCAGTCATAAAAAATGAGGAAAAACATTTCAACAAGCTGCCATCTATTCATATAGATAAACTTTCTAAAGTTATTTCATGGGCTGAAGAGATGGCTTAGTGGGTAAGAGCACTGACTGCTCTTCCAAAGGTCCTGAGTTCAAATCCCAGCAACCACATGGTGGCTCACAACCACCTGTAGTGAGATCTGATGCCCTCTTCTGGTGTGTCTGAAGACAGCTATAGTGTACTTACATATAATAAATAAATAAATATTTTTTTCGAGACAGGGTTTCTCTGTGTAACCGTGGCTGTCCTAGAACTCACTCTGTAGACCAGGCTGGCCTCGAACTCAGAAATCCGCCTGCCTCTGCCTCCCAAGTGCTGGGATTAAAGGCGTGGGCCACCACCGCCCGGCAAGTTATTTCATTTTTAGCCTGTATTTATGACCTGTGGAAATAGTAATCGATGGTAACAGGAATTTTGTTTACCAAATAAAAATTCCCTAAATTTAACCCTGAGGGTCATAGCCACTGCTGCCTTGGTCTGACCTAACTCCAGAGACTCCCTAACCACAGACTTTCATAACCGTCTAGCTCTGGCCAGTCCCAGTAGGCTTTTCTATCTGCTCTGGTACAAGGGGACCCTAAGGAATGAGAGGTGACAGCGGCACCCAGGAAAGCAGCTCACTAACACTAGCACAGTAGTGTAGAGGAGGCAGCTGAAGGAATCCCACAAGCAGACAACAGAATAGAAGGACTTGTCTCAGGCGCTGGTGCCAAGGTCACAAAGGGCAGGGAGTGAGTAGTTAGGTGTCAGGACAAAGGGGAGGTTTCCATGTGGAGAACTGTGAAGTTCACACCTCCATCGTGTGTAGGAAGCATCAAGGAGAGGAGGGCAGCTCTGCAGAGTTCCTCAGAGAAGCAACAGTGAGACAGAAGCTCATCTTGTTTTTCTGTTTTCTAAGTAAATGACCACTGGGTGAGGCGTAAGCACACAGTCTTAGTAACTGAGCCTCAATGATAGAGAGTGCCCCGTGGGTTTATCATAGAAACACAGAAGTGACTTAGGAGCCCTGGGTCCCCAATGACAGCAGCGCAGCTCCAGAGGTGATTCCAGTCTACTCTTCATCAACAGTCAGTCCCCTCCTTAAAGTTTTTACTAACTATGTAAACGAAGTTGTAAAACTTGCAAATGGAATCTACTTCATACCACAAATGCTAGCAATAAGCAAACAGCTAAACGACAGATGTAAATTATAGAAACTGGGCTTACTCCCAAGTGTGCGCTGCTCAGAGAACACCATCTGAATTTATTAAGACCTGGATAAATTTGGAAAAGCATTTTTAACTTTACTAGTTTTAAGTGCTTTGTCAAATATCAGCCAGGATCAGACAGAAATAAGCATGGCTGTTTGCTTACTACAAGAAGAATCTCAAGAGGTTCACATGTGCCTGCTTTTTAAAAATTCTATCTTCCTAGCTCCTCAGGGACTGAGGACTGAACATCATCAATTCCGGAAACATGGTGCAGAGTTGTTCTCATGAGGTAGATTTGTCTGTAAGGAACTAGGTGGAAATATGGGCACCAGCTAGTTAAGACCTCAGCTCACTCTGGAAATGATTCACAGGAAAACAAAGCAAAACCCTAACATTGGCATCAATATCCTTAGTCCACATTACTTCTGCACCTGCCATCAAGAAGCTGGCCCAGGGTAAAGTGGTACCCAGTTACTGGAATGCCCATGATTCTGAGCATGGAGTGAAGGGGGGGGGGGTGGAGAGAGAAAGAGGTGCTGTCTGCCTGTCTGCAGCTTCTTGTATTGGCAGCATTAACTGCAGCCCATGCGGGGCTGGAACAGCTGATGTCTGTCCTCCGATAACTATGACATATATCTTTTGAGCCCATGTTCATCAGCTCTGTTCAATATAAGGACTTGGTATCCACCTATCCGCAGCTTTACTAATAAGAAGTGGCTTCTTTGTTAGCAAAGGTCTTTGAAGATCCTTGCTACACTTCAGAACACTGAACAGTAGTACCATTGGCTCACACTAAACTTTTAATGGATTTGAAATAATTCCAATATAAAAGGAAACAAAATTCAGGGTGATGTTTACAATAATTAATAAAAAGTTGTGTACAACGATGAAAACTGGAACTGTAGGAAATATAATTTGAAAGTTACAAAAGTACTGATAAAATTTTAAGGTTAATTTTTAATTCCTAAAAAAAACTACAATAACATAAAGAATGCTAATTTCGATTGTTACTTCATTACGGAAATCTTACATCTGTTTCACAGATAAAGAGGCATCCTTATAGTTATATGTTCTATCTGCAAAGCAGTTCTGCAGTATTTAAGAGGGCTTTGCAATCACTTTTCTTATGAGTGAATCAATAAATATGCTTATTTACAAAGTGTTTGTTATAAATAGACATAACTTGTAACACAAACCATATATATCTAGATTTTTTTAAAAAGAAAAAAAAATCTAGCCTGGTCCTTGCTTTTTTTCCAGTTTTTTTCCCCTAAGTCCAATAATGACAGAGTATACCATAGCAGTGTTCAGTAAATATCAGACAATCCTATCTGTCAAATCAACAGATCACTACTACTGAGCACTGAGGAACAACAACACACTTCTTGGTTTTACTGTTTTACTCTCTCTTCCTCCCTCCCCCCCCACCTTTTCAAAGGCAAAAGCCATCTTTAGAAATTTCATTGACCAAAAAGCACTAAGAAATAATATAAAATATAATAGTCTCAATGTGATGAGTCTAACTCAGAGTCCAAAATAGTATTTGAGAAGTTAACAACTCATTCAGATTGATGCGTTCAAATGCTATAGAAAGCAAGTGACATCATGCAAGGTTAATACAGTCAGGTGAGAAACCACCAATTTAGCATCTAAGCGGTGCACTGAGGAAGGCGTGCTCACCTCTCTATCAGAGAAGTCTCATAATCAACATGCAAACTGGACACATGTCACAGGGAAAGCTTAGACTCAAGGCTACTGATTAGAAACAATTGATTTTTAACACAAGTGGGAGAACAGGTCTGAAGTACAAGGAAGCAAAGTATCATTTAAGCTTATTATAACAGTTAAACATTGCTTCTAGCAACAATTACTTATCCCATAAGGAAATAACAATATTTTAATTTACAGAAAAGTGTGTTTACATACAGATCTCAAGTTAATCTGTACTCCAGGACTTTTAAAGGTAGGTAATCTGAAATTTTCTGCCCTGGCTAGAGGGCACGGGACACCAGCACCATTTCCCTAAACGAAATCAACTCTCTATGCATGAAAAGACAGCATTTAACCTCTGCATGATTCTTCATACCAGGCAGAATAAAAGTGCCTATTCCATACAGCTCATAAACACTCACAAAAAGGCCACAGGTGTCAAAGCCCCTTCCAGAAAAGGCCTTTGTATGTACTGATTAGACACTCGAAGAAAAGGAGTGCTTATGGATTTTTTTTGGATTAAAACTTTCATTTTAAGGCTTTTCAAAGGTTGGGAGGTTGAATTTCTTCTTAAACTACAGAGCCCATGCCACGAAAGTGGCTATAGAGGACTGGGAAAATAGTCCATCAAATTTTTTTCAGAGTGTCCCAGTCTGAGACACTGAGAAGGGAGGACATAGCAGGTCAACAGTAAGAGCATGCACCGTAGCTTTGGGGTGGGTACCACCTGCCATGCACCTCCGTCTGATTTGCCTAAATGAGTTAACTTTGGGGTAGGAGCACTGGCTGGCCAATCCATCGCTACTCCTTTTTCCTCACAGTGTACACTCTGCAGAGATTCACATTTTATTAGTGACAGGAAGAAGAACCTTCAGAGGTCCCTCTGACAGTGAACGCTCAAGATCCAAGGCATGACGTGGGCAGTTACACATTCGAAGCCAGAGACAGAGTTCGGTGGTTTTAGTCTTTGACATGTCAGATGAGCACCCTGTTTTCCAATTACAGAAAGATCAACCACCAAACAGCCAGGGCAAGAACCAGGAGGAAAGACATCATGAAAGGAATACGAGGAGACGGAAAAGCACTAGAGTAGAGGTGGCACTTTTTGAGAGCCTTGTGTTCCTCGGGGATTGGAATAGAAACCTTGGGAGCACTCTCTTCATTTTCTCGCTGGGGCAAGGTTCTCTCAGTGGATCTCTCTGGCCTTTTACTGTTCTCTTCACCCTGTACTAACAGAGCACGTTCCTGTGTCTGCTTTCACAGTAGAAGATCAAGAAAGACAGAGATGAACAAAATGACAGATGGAAAATGCTTAAGAGTGATACTTGGGGATGTGCAAAGGTGTTGGAAGATCTTCTGGATGCTCTCGATGTTCTAGCTCCTCTCTACTTTGGCAATTTACCCTGCAGGTTTAACTATGTGACTAAATTAAAATTTAGTGTTTGGAATAAATCAGTGTTGGAACACTTGGGAGTTCAAGCAGTCACTGGCTTCCCCTCTCTGTCATTTATTGAGGCTATTCATGCATGAATGTTTTTCCACATATGGATTCCAGGTCATTTTTAACTGCTTTGGTGCCGCCAATCATCGATGCATCATTGATAACAAAGCATTCTGCTTGTCGTGAATGGAGTTACTTTTACTAACAAATAGAATGGCAGAATATAAAGAGCAATTTTCTTCTCTTTGAAAAAGACTCTGACTGCAGTAGCTCAGTATGAGAATTCGATTTTGCTCAGTGGAATAGAAGTAAAGACTACAAGATAAGATCAAAATTATAAATTGTATAATGTGTCTCCAGGGTCTACCCTGGGGTGGGGGCAGCCACAGAGAAGAACGAGAAAGGCAAATAGAGCCCCACAAGACCTCAATGATTGCACAGCCTGGGAACCCTGACTGAAATGGTTATGATCATCATGAAGGTTTATATACTTAGCAAATACTTTTGATAACTTTTAAGGGAGTCTCCCCCACTCCCCAATTGTTCAACCTGGACTTTTTCTCCCCTGCATCTCTGTATTCTGCTATCCATGGTCAAGGTAGATGGTATCTATGAGAGGAAAAACTTGGCTCTGAGCTCCTTTAGTTGGGCTAGCCTTCTCTGGTCGGTCTGGAAGCTGAATACTGGTTCTTTGCACACCCCTAAGTGATATGTATCAGGGATAAAGTAGCTAGGGGGCTGGTCAGCAAAAAGAATAAAAGGAAAGACAGGATGCAAAATTATAATGATTTTTAAATGAAGATAAGGTGGGAGAAGAAAGACAACATAAAAAGAATAGGGTATAATTAAATTCATTTTCTCTCTGAGTACACATTAACAACTTCATGCAGCTTTTTCAACCAGCCATGCGCTGAAATAAGCAAACTGAGGACTGCAGATGCTGCAGCAGTGGACACGTGTGTGAGGCAAAGGCTGTGGGTGTGAATTTACAGTGTAGCCAAAAGAAAACATGATTCAGCCACTGTGGTTGAGTCTGGGTGCTCTGGTTAGTGCCATGACAAGAGCAAGTTCTGCATGAACAGCAGCACAGTCACAGCAGCCGCGTTACCTCTGGCCCACCAACCTTTCTTTCCGGGGGGAGGATAGAAGTTTTCTTCACCTGGTCATACACAAATTATATAAGTTCAGTTGCCTTGCAATGCAACGATAAAGCTGCCAAAGGCAGGAGAGGTCCCCCAGAGAGCAGACACGTTAGCCTAACCATAGTAGGAGAGGTTCCCCCAGAGAGCAGACATGTTAGCCTAAACACAGCAAGGTATGCCAGGGAGTGGAGTTGTCCAGGCACAAGAGATTAAGACAGTAGAATTATTTATTCCTTCATTCATTCAGAGGGAGTGTATGTGTGTGTGTGTGTGTGTGTGTGTGTGTATGCACGCACCTACATGTGTGTGCATAAAGCTAAGATTATCTGAGCACTTCTCATGGATCAATTCGAGTTTATAAGAAGTCATTTCTTTCAAGTTCAAAAAATGGTACTGGCACCCCTAAGCCAGCCCTCAGATAATTTCTAAAGGGTTTCTATTCAAAGACATAAGCTATTTTCTGAAAATGGAGACCAATACAAATTGATCAATGCCATTCAAGAAAGCATCAAGTTACTTTTTCAAGTTACTTCAGAGTTCAAGTCAGAACTTCAAGAAAAATATGCAGTTATAGTGTGTGTGTGTGTGTGTGTGTATGTGTGATATTAATAGATGAGATAGCAACGAGCAAGTCACATGAAGACCACCAGGTAAGCAAGGACATTTAAGATCCTCTAGTCTATAAACAGGCCCAACAAGGCCAATAGCTTGTTCAGAGCATTTATTAGGCTTTGGTTGGCCAGATCCTCTCAGTTAATTCAAACCACAACTATCCTTGGACCTTTATGAGTCTTATTTCTATGAGTCTTCATCAAAATGAGTTATCTCCCTTTCAGAGTAATGATCTTACCCAGAAAGAAGGGTTATTTTACCAGTTCAAAGTACATACTATAGACTTAGCACACAAAACCAACAACTGAATCTATCCAACCACTCTGGCAGCTATTCAGATGTCTGTTACAGAGGTAGTCTCCTACCTCACTTGTGAAACTGTTCGCTAATTTTAATCCAAATTTAAAAACTACAAAAGGTATTCTTGGAAGAGTTTTTATCCCTGTCTGAAGTTCTAGAAACTAAATAATAAATGATATATCTGGATAGATTACCAAGAATCCTAAAAAAAATTTTTAAACCCAATTTTTGTTTTGTTTTGAGAAAGAGTCTACATCTGGTTCAGCCTCAAAATCCTATACTCAGATGATCCTTCTGCCTCAGCCCCACCAGGACTGAACCTGCAGGTAGGTTCCTGGTAAGCTCAGGATTTTATCAGAGATATTGCTTTGCCTTTCTCAACTAGAGCTGCTACTGTTTGGGGGCCAAAGTGAGCACACCATTACATCAGTCACTAAGTTATGGTGACCGTTTATATAGATGGCATACTGGCTAAAGATAAAGACGTTTTAGATGTAAATTTGACAAGATACTCCTTTTAAACAGATTTATTTATTCTGTAGCAGGGTTTCCAAGGTGGGAAATGGCAACAATAATCGAGAACAGACCCTGAAAGTTGCCTCTGGCCTCTTCTGATCGTAACTGTCTCATAAAACAGCTGGCTGAAGGTTTGATGTTACGCAAGATCAGTCATAAGTTGTTTTTCTAAAATCGAATGTTCTACATTCTCTGGCTTCAGGGCCTCTTTTGTTTCTTATATAACTGTGAGCCATCATTCCAGACATTTCTAAGTTGTACAAATGTTCAAATAAAGTTTTAAAAAGATGTACTCCCAACTGTGACCTTACTAAGATTAGCAAACTCTCTGGTCCGGGAAGGCACTTTTTGAATATAAACAAAGCTTTACTGGCATGGAGTTAGTTTATAAACACAAACTAGCTAGGAGCAGGCAGCTTTGAGCATTTCCCAGAGCCTAGACATGCACTACTCATTCTAAAGGACTCCTACAACTGAACCAAGCTACCTACATGATCAGGAGTGTCTTAGAGCAGCCACAAACTGTCAAGGCACCAAAGCCAAATTTCAGCTCTAAACTTTCAGGTCCCAACTATTAACACACACAATTAACATACTTATCGCACTCAGACTCACTGTCGTGGACACAGTACTCACTCCATCTCCTGTAGGGACTTGCCCATTGATGTTAAGAGTCCGGAAGGGCGAGTGTGTGGACAAACGCTTGTCCCACTCACTGGGCCGTGGTTCGGGTACCGATTCCATAAAGTTCTTTTTCAGTTCACTGATGCTGGCATGATGCTTTTTGATCTCCTCTTGACTCTTGTCTAAGTCCTACAGTTAAAAAGGGTAAAGACACAAAACAATAAGTAATTGGGGCAAAAAATACACCTAGGGCAACGCAACAGAGAGTGGGCCCTGGTAGAAAACACCATACTCAGGACAGGCGTTGCTGGCCCGTATTTTGCATTTAGATTGTAAATATACAACACTGTACATTTCTTTGCCTTTTTCTTTTTTTAAACAAAGTGCTGTACTTGGAAGCAGTGAAGCACCATAGACCCATAGCTCCTGTAGTTAAGTTGCCCGTGAAGTGCTTGCCCCTTAACCGTGTCTCCTCTTCCACCAAGATGCAAGCCCAGATGGCCACCTCCTCATCCCGAGCAGGCAATACAACCATCTCACTAGCCTCAGCTCGAGGAGAGCTGATTTAGGCTCAGCTCAGGCAGGATGGAGATAGCAATAGGGAAACTGATGCATGAGGGACATGGTGAATGACCTCAGCTTCCACTAGCTGCTGTCCTTGGTGAGCTGCAATTGAGAATTCCTCCCTCACTGTAATACGCTTGCTTCTCTATTATTAAGGCCTGTTTTGATTCAAGAATTTATTACTAAATGTTTTATGTCCAGACTTCCAAAGTCAACTGTTACTATCTCTAAAAATAGATAAATAAAATTACTTTAAAGATTTTTTGTTGTTGTTTTAAATCATTCACCTGTATGTGTGCATGCATATCCAAGTCAGGTCAGAGGACAACCTCAGGTATTCCTCTGGAGATAGAAACATTGTCCATCTGTTTGGAAGCAGGGCATCTCACTGACCTGGAGTTTACCAAGGGCTAGGCTGGCTAGCCACCAGGGTACAGGGATGCTCTGGTGCTCACTACCCCAAGTGGGCACCACCATGCCCAGCACTTTTACATATGCTTTGGGGATTAAACTTAGGTCTTCACACTTTTACAACTAAGCTATTACCCCTATTTTTTTTCCAGTGTTTTTCCTACAATATAAAAACCCTGTGGTTTCCAGTTTCACTTCTCTTAATACAATGCAAAATAGGGCCTTACTGGGATCTATACTGGGGGAGTGGCTCAGTGATAAGAGTGCTTGTTATTAAGCACAGGGCCCTGGCTTTAAAAGCCAGCACCACTCACAAAAGACATCCAGTGTCTGTCAGTAGAGTCTCATATATCTCCTTGATAATTTAAAACAATCCAATTGTTTCAGCACTTTGAATACTAGGCAACTGGAGGTTGCCTAATAGATGAAAGGCTTTTCAAGGTAACACTCTAGGAGAGACAGTCAAAACTAAGGCTAATAAAGCAGAGGCTAAGACAATATACAGATTTTTTTTGTTGTTGTTAAAGAGATAGGTAAAAATTTTTTTACAAGAGGCATCAGACCAAAATGAGTCTGATAAATTTAACTTGAAGACAAAGACTCAAATGCTCTTTGTCTAACAATACACATATATAACTACACATATAATAACTACAAAAGTTTGAGTTTCAGGTCACAATAGCTAGAGCCTGCAGCTATAATACAATCTTGTGTTTACTTCCCACTAGGGCAGCATAGTATTAAAGAAAAGCATAATGCCAAATAGATCCCTGGCATGCTGTGCGAACTTTGGGATTTGTCTATTTTTGGCATTGCGGGGAAATAATTTCACTTAGGAAAACAAAAACAATACGAAATTTTTTTGGATCAAGTTTTTTTTTTTTTCTTCCCTGCAGGGAAGAAAGACCTAAACTAAATAAAAGTTTGTCCAAATTCCTATCTAGGAGAAAACAATACAAAACCCAGGGACTCACATAACATCTGGATTCTGAGGCCACTCCTTCAGAAACTCATGAACTAACTACTCTCTCTCTTTCTATTTTTGCAAGACTGACCTGTGTGTATTTGCTTTGAGAGCAAAGAAAAAACTAACCGCAAAAGGTAACTGTAGCTCCCTGTAACTAGCATCTCTCACTAAGAAGAAATGTGAGCCTATCTTAAGAACATGAGCTTCTCCGGGGGAAAGCCTGTGGTACAGCTGAAAGCAAGGAAGATAAGCGTGCACAAGCTCAAGTGTCAAGCCTTGAGCTGTGCAGCTGAGACCCGTCAGGCATGTGAGAGTCTGTGACCCTGCTCTTCGCTTGATGTTAAATCTGATTGGGTCAAGAACAACCTAACACATTTGGGATGATTAAAAGTGCGAGCAAGGCAAAACAAAACTGACCGTGAGATACTGGGATAAACATAATTCAGACCCAGCCTGAACTGAGCTTGCTGATTTGTGACTCTTCTTGCCTAGCTTTTGATTGGTTGGGAACCTGAGAAAATATATTTTTAATAAGACAGGTAGCTTCTGAGAGAGCTCTCTCCATCCCTCTTAGCCGTTTTATTGGAAACCTGTGGGGGCACAGAATAGAATTAAGATCTCAAAGGGACCTGCTCCAGATAGAATTTGTCACAGACATTCGCTACAGGTTCTCTCTGGGAGATGGAGGAGGAGGCGGTAGATCTAAAAATGAACTCGACCTTATTTGTGCCAGAACAAAGCATTAGTGGGGGTGTGATAAGGGAAGGTGGGAGGGATGCTTAAAAAAAAAAAAAAAACCCTCCAGAGCAACAGAGAACTTGAGAGAACTTCCTTGGGGTCACTTTTTACAATAACTAAGGAATGATGGTCAAATTATGCCAGGTTATATTCAGGTTAGATAATTTTTAAGGCCTGTCATCTTAGGATTTTAGCAGCAATAAAACCAAACACTTCATTAAATGTAAAATGTTCTCAAAAGGCAGTTAGTAGTTTTAAATTTCAAACACACACTTATTAAAAATATCCCTTCTCAGGGCTCTCAGTAAAATGCCACAGAAGAAAACACACATGACAGAGGAATTTTGTGAGTCTCAGAAGCCACAGCACACCTCATGGAAGAAATGACAAATATATGATTGGCACGGCAGGTTCAGGGACTACTTGCAGCAGGGAGATGGGACACAGAGGTCTCTGGATGGCAGGTTCAGGGACTACTCGCAGCGGGGAGACACTACATGGAGAAGGTCTCTGGACATGTCTGTCCTTACTAGTCTCCCCACAAAAAAGGTCTCAGGTCTTAGATACAGGCTAAGACAGTGATCCAGTTTCCAAGTTTGAAATATAGAAGAGTCTGACCATAGAGGTTTTATGTTATATGAGACAAACAGATGAAAAGTCCTTGGCATTGTGCCATCATTCAGTACACAATTAAAGAAGGTCATCCATAATTTTTAATATTTGTATTAAAGTGCCTTATATAGCAAATATTCAAAATATAGCTAGTGACAAGAGAATAAATAATCCTTACAGGCCATATATTGGTATATGTATGTATATATGTGTGTGTATATATACATATACATATACACACACATATATACATACATATATATGTATTTTTTTTTTTTTGAGACTAGGTCTCCTGTAGTCCAGACTGGCCTTCAAATATAGAGCTGAGAATGACCTTGACCCCTGATCTTCCTTCTCAGTCTCCCTGCCTGGCCAGAGGGCTACTTTTTAAAGTTTCCTCAAATGTTCACATTGGAGATATTTAATGCAAGGCTCTTTTCTCGGCTCTCAGCTGCATGCTATCTCACCGGATTCAGTGGCTCACACCTGCAATGCCCACATGCAGGAGGCCGAGGCAAGGAGACCACTGAAGTGCTTACTTCCTAGAGACCTCGCCTGACTTAGAGTAGATCCCCTGCAGCAGAGCAAGGTTTATCTCCTACAGGTTTTCTCCTAGCTTGCAGCTATGGTGCCGCTCTTCCTCTCTCTCCCCCTCAGCACCCCACACTGTTATCCATCCTCCCCAGGGAAGCTACACCCCTGATGTAGTTTATACTCATTTCTTTTGGTTCTGCCTTGATTGTTATATAATGTAGTCTTCCCCTTCTAGTTAGATTACACTGATCCCACTTTCTTCCACAGAGAATAATTCCAATTTCCTTAATTTTTCTCATGGAGTTTCTTTAATCTCCAAGTTGGTTTTACCTTTCATACCCACTGTGGAGCTCCAGACTAGGAAAGGAAAAACTGAGGTAAAAATCTGGTCACTATCGAATGTAATAGAAAAAGGGCTTTAGGAGGCATACACACTACTCTTTCTGGGAAGGGTCCTTGAAACCCTAAAACTCCTCAGTCAGATTCCAGCTTTACCAGCTTATCAACTCTGCAGCCTTGGAGGAACTTTTTAAACTCCTTAGCTCCAGTGTTTTCATCTTAAAAGTAAAAATCCTGCTCGAGCGTGCTTTCAGAGTTAAGCCTGCAGTAATCACCCCTCAAAAGCGAGGCTCCCTCCTAACCTTTCTTTCTTCAGGAACTTTTGCTCTCTTCAATGCGGAAGCCCATGTTAATTGCGATTACTTCTCTCTTTTTTTTTTTTCTTTTTTTAAATACTCTTCTCAATTCAGGGGGCAAAAACAGTGCAAATTTGTTTCTTGGGACATTGATAGTTTATGCTCTTGGAAAATTCAAGAAACTTTTAGCAATGCTATTTGCATGTTCTGAAAGGGAGTAAAACAGCAGAACCATGAACGGGAGAGGCAGCTCCAATCATATATTTCTCTAGAGTATGAGAGATGCAAACTAAAGGTTAGGAGCGGTGACTGCTTATCTTCACGTTTACCAACATGCAAAAGCACTTTAAACCTAAACACCTCTCATGCAGTGACATGCACACCCAAACGCAGTGCAGAGTGAAGGGGTCAGCACAGAATGCGGAAGGTTCCAGGCCACCAACTGAAATAAGCTTCAAGTTCATACAAACCTCCAACATTAAATTGCTATGTCTGATATAAATGTTTTCACCATCTAGTCTCTCTCTCTTTTTCTGTGAAAACGAAAGGGAGAAAAACAGAAGCATAAAAAAATTAAAATGTTGTTCTTGCGGGAAAACAAACTGCAAATTGGCAAACAAACAAACAAACAAAAAACAATTAAAAGTAAATGTGTGCAATGCAGCAAATGCCAACATGAAATGGTCACAGAAACACAAGGACACAGAGAGCATGGTTACCAGAGGGAATGGATGACCTTGTTTGCAAACGATGGAAAGCCATGACGATGGTATTTAAATAGACAGTGTTCCTGCTTCATTGCTTCTAACACAATATGCTGTTATTTGAAATTGAACTATTTGAATATTATCTTAAAGTAATATATAACTCTAAAAGGTCTGAACACTCTGTATCTGAATGTCTACAGTGTTCTGGATTTAATCAGCTAACAAGTACAGTAAGAGCTGGTTCATCCCACTCCGAGGCTGGGAAATAAGCACGCAGCAGTTAATGCACAGTTAGTGCTGGAAGTTCCTGCTATGGTGGCTTTTGTGACAAATGTGTACAGGATGCAGATAGGTGTACTAATATGATGACACTGGGAAAGGTCTTGTCACATCTGAGCCTGGAAGAGAGATCTGGCCTGCACATTGCATTTCATTGAAATACTTAAATACTGAAAGCTTACCTGGATAAAACCTGTCCAAAAATAGTCTAAGGGTCTAATTTCTGTGTGTGTTTGTGTGTGTGCCTGTGTATAAATACACATCCCAACTATACTGTTGATGGTTCCCCACATACTGCCTCTCTCGGGGTAATTTCTGATGAAGAAGAATCAAAGGCTGGACCACTGTCTTTTTAATACACTGAAACGGACATGGGTGAAATGTTGGCCTAGCTGTGAAAGCAAAAATAGGCTAACCTTCCTCATTCTTATCAGATCTTCACCTTTTTCTGCACGCTTCTGTTTTGCCACAATTCAATAAAGAAAAAAAAAGATAAAATATTGGCTCGTTGAAGTTTATTTGAACCTTTTATTTATTTTTAAGGTAAAGAGGAACAGGGAGTATTAAAAAGTGACAGGGGGTGGGGTGGGGGATGGGAAAGGAACAAGTGGCCTCTTGGCACAAACCTGTGTTTGGTCACCATTTGAGGTAGGTACTGTGACCTCGGTGTGGTTTTTTTCCACCTACATTTAAGAAATAAAATAGTGAAACATTTTAGGTTAGTGGGCTTCCATGGATAGTTAAGCTCCTTCCTGAGGCTGGGGGTGAAATATACTGAAAATGATGACCACAACAGGGAAGGTTTTATTCCCAGTACCATCTGATAGTTCATCATGAGAGTTTCAAGGCTGAAGAGGTAGTATAGGTGGCCAAATTACCAAAAAAGAAAACGGAGTTAATCATCCTATTGATAAAAGGTCATTTTTAATGCTTATTTATAAAAAAGGTACTTACAAAAGCAGTAATCTAGACTTAATACTAAGTTGTATGTTCTTGTTTATAACCTAGAAGTGTGTGTGTGTGTGCGTGTGCGTGTGCGTGTGCGTGCGCGTGTGTACACGCACATACATCACAGCACTCTCATGGAGGTCAGAAGACAATCTCAGGTGCCAGCCCTCACCATCTACCTTGTTTAAGACGGGGTCTCTCTCGTCCACTGAGGCGTATGTGTATTCTCCTGGTTCTCCCCTGCTTCTCTCAGAAGGGGTGTTTGGAGTTTACAGACCCAAGTGCTCCTGAGGTTCTGAGGATTCTCAGGTGAACAATCTATCCACCCAGTTATCTGCCCCACCTACCAGTACTTTAAATCATATTTAATAACAGATTTACAAATAAAGATATAAATGGGTAATATACATGATAGAAACAAATAGATAATTGTTATAGTAAAGACACATGTAATAAAGCACACAAGACACCAAATATGTAAACACAAAAGACTGTTAGTTGATCAGTACGTTTAAGGAGACAGTTTACTCTTCAGTTCATCGAAAGAGAACATCAAAATAAATTACATGCAAATTGTAACCCACTCATGCAACTACCTTCCACCTCACTGCAGTCTCCTCTCTAGGAACCCACATGCTTGGCAGGCGGGCAGGATTCATCCTTAGTAGTAGCAGAAGAATACTATCCCAAGGATGCTGTGTGTATCTTTAGAATACAGCTAGAAATAACCATTTTATATTCAGAGACTGGAGTACTTATTTAAAAGCCCGATTATGCCGAGGAAAGGCCGTACAGTGAGTACTGCACTGTGTATTTCAAATTTAGAGACTGACTTGTCTTTTCTAAGGGTTAAACAGTTTTATTATCTTACTCATTTTTCACAGAACCTCATCAACTTGTGATTTTGACCTCGTCCTTTAACTGGCATAAAGCAGCACTTTATAGAGTGTTGCTTTATAAAGAACAATGTCTCTGTGCTACTTTCTCTAGGTTGAATATAAAAGAATATTAGATAATACTAGATTCTGCCATATGGCCAAATACATATGCCCATCCAGCCAGGACACTTTTGAAGTACCAGGAGTAATTAATAATTGGGTTGTCTCTGTTCTAGATCCCAGTTAGCAAGTTAATTCAATTGTCTGAGCTTAACTTTTCTTCAGTAATAGAATAGAGATAATGTCTCGGTTTCCAGTTTGTTTGTTTTTGAGACAGAGTTTTACTATGAAGCCTGGGCTGGCCTCCAACTCCTTCCCAGGAGTTACAGACATGTGCCATCATGCCCAACTTAAAACAGACATAATGTCTTCATAGAATTATATATACTCTGCAAATGCTAGTTTTAAATTATTTCATAGAGCTTAAGTTCCTTGTTTAAACAATGTGTCTTTTGGGTCCTTAATAATCTAGCAGCAGAAAATGGAGAGCCACCGCTTCAGTTTAAGAACTAAGGTCAATCATCCAGCCTTCACATGATACTATGTGCCTGGTCTTATTGTAGCTCGCTATACCATATTTGATTGATGTCCCTGAGAGTCATGCTTTTTTCTGAGAGGAGGTGGGGAGGTGGGTCTAAGAAAAAAGGGAAGGAGGGGCTGGGGGTGAGGCTTGGGGGAAGGGGGAAGGGGGCACTGCAGTCAGGATGTAATGACGGAAGAATAAATAAAAAGGAAAAAAAAAGTTAGAGCTATGGGGCTGGAGAGATGGCTTAGCAGTTGGGAGCTCTTCCAGAGGACCAGGGTTCAATTGCCTCATTGGCTCACAATTGTCTGTAATTAAGTTCCAGTGGATCCAACTCCCTCACACAGACATACATACAGGCCAAATACAAGTGCATAAAAAAAAAAAAAAAAAAAAAAAAAAAAAAAAAAAAAAAAAAAAAAAAGAATTGAGGCCAAAAGAGAAGAGCAATGACACATACCTACAGTCCCAGCTATTAGGAAGATTAAGGTAGAGGGGTTCTTGACTGCAGGCATTCAAGGCTAGCCTGAGAAACATGCAAACCCCATTTCATTTTGCCAAAGTTTCAAAAGCAAAAGAAACTTATTTTTGAAGTACTTGCATGCTTTGTGGGCAAAAGGAAAACTAGTGAGATAGCAGAAGGCCAGCAGTGTCTTAGCCATCCAGGGAGATACCTCCCCCCCCCCCCCCC
>NW_022196900.1:88276716-88306223 GCF_008632895.1 Mastomys coucha
CCAGACCTCCCACCTGACAAGTCCAATAGCCTGGTACTCTCTAATCAGTATGGAAAAGGAGAATCAAAGGTGCAGGTTGAGGGCTGGAGAGATGGCTCAGTGGTTAAGAGCACTGACTGCTCTTCCAGAGGTCCTGAGTTCAAATCCCAGCAACCACATCACATGGTGGCTCACAACCACCTGTAATGAGATCTGACACCCTCTTCTAGTGTGTCTGAAGACAGCTACAGTGTACTTATATATAATAAATAAATCTTTTTTAAAAAAAAGTACAGGTTGATACATTCCAGCATAAAAACTGAGCAGATATTCAAAAGCCACATGGAACCTGAAGACCAATGTCATGGACACCAGGCAAATGTCACTCAAGACAGAGAACCTATATGTCATATTTAACAGTTAAAATAAAAATAACAGTTGCTCACTGTTCTACATTGAATCCGATATTGATGGGGTTCCAAAAGAACAGCCTGATCTATGCACTATCAGTATACAAACGAGAAGGCACTCCTCAAGGTCTTAACAGAAAGTGTCATTCTCAGGAATGCCATTTCTCATACCCCTTCACAAAAGTGAGACCTGCATCTACTTTAGCAGACCTGAACTCGCTCTGTGTAAATGTTATTTAAAAGCTTGAACATATATAAAAGATTAGTCCAGTTCTGATTTCTGGGAGATTTGCTAATTAACTAGTGATTTCTCAACTCAGCACAGTGACTATGGGTATACTCAAACTCAGGATGATCAACTGGGAAACATAATTTTTCCCATGCAATAGATTTCCTTACCTAGCCATTTATTGTTTAAGTATCTGGGCTGGAGAGATGGCTTAGCAGTTAGAAGCACTGACTGCTCTTGCAGAGGACCTGGGTTTGATTCTCAACACCTACATGGTAGCTCACAACAATCTGTAACTCCAGTTCCAAGGGATCTGATGCCCTCTTCTGATCTCTGCAGGCACCAGGCATGCACATGGTACACATAGATAAATTCAGGCAAAACACTCATATACATCAAATAATAAATAATTCTAAAAAAAAATTAGGAAAGATTTAAACAGCTCTCTATAAATGTGCTTTATGCAAATCTATTCTTTGAAAATCAAATTCTAGAAAAATACACAGGAGGTTGACAAGAGATGATTTATTTTAGAAACAATGAGAAATGGCAACATTGTTGGGAAGCTGTAAGATTCAGTTGCTCTGAACACATGTAACTCAGAGCAGGCGCTCACTCGCTGACCTCGGTCTCTAAGACTTACCTTCCATGCTTCTGTGGGCTCCG
The DNA here is from genome assembly GCF_008632895.1 of Mastomys coucha. Lineage (NCBI taxonomy): Eukaryota > Metazoa > Chordata > Mammalia > Rodentia > Muridae > Mastomys > Mastomys coucha. The sequence continues at coordinate 88,278,001 of NW_022196900.1, forward strand.
GCTCAATCGGCTCAGCCGGCTCTTCTCCCCGCTTCTCTTCGACCTTCACAGCTTCCTTTGGTGTTTTTTTGACAGGTGCCCCTGGCCCTTCTGTGACCTGACTCTGAGCAATGGCTGGGGCAGAGGTGGGCCGAGGACTTCGGTCTGTGGACTCGGCAGTGGCTGCTGAGGAAAAGAGGGAAGATCAGATGAAGGCAGGTGTCACTCTCCTGACCTCAAAGACACAGGGTGAAACTACAAATCCAGGCCAGTCATGATGTTGCAGCCTCCTGTATCTGTCATTTAGTGGAGAACACAAACCATTAGTGCTTTTCAAGGGAGATGATGGCAATGAGATAAAACATCCTCAACAGAGAAACCAGGACATCTTAATCACTGTTTCACAAATGCTGGAGTTGAATAAAGACTGAAAAAAATAAATCAAAACCCACTTAACTTATAGTCTGTTTAAAAAAACAAAACAAACAAAAACAAACCTTGCATTAAAGTGTGGATTCAGGATAGCTCTCCCAATAAGCTGTTTTGAAATAAATATTTATTTTTAGATGGTTTCTGGAACCTAAACATCTGATTTGGTGGGGTGGATGAAGCCTGTTGTCTTGTTTTTGGTTTATTGTTTTCTATGAAGCTTCTACAAAATGATCACAAAAAAAAAAAAAAAACCACCCAAAACCTTGAAAAATGGCTCTTCCAAGCCAGGCAATGGTGGCGGCACGTACCTTTAATCCCAGCACTTAGGAGGCAGAGGTGAGCGGATTTCTGAGTTCGAGGCCAGCCTAGTCGACAGAGTGAGTTCCAGGACAGCCAGGATTACACTGAGAAACCCTGTCTCGAAAAAACAAAAAAACAAAAAAACAAAAAAAAAAAAAAGAAAGAAAAGTGGCTCTTCTGGAAAGACAGGGACTACAGTTGGATGTGTGGAAAGGTAAATCTTTGAGCCATACATTCTCTTTTAATAAATCAGTTGATTAAAAGTTCAAAAAATTCTGGACTTTCACCCAAAAATAAAGCATAAACTAATGGAGCCCCCCCACACACACACACACACGCACACAAGCCTTGTCAATGTCTTACAGTCCTGTTCACTAAAGTACTTAGAACATTGGCTCTCAACCAGGGTTGATTTCCCCCCAGGGCAAATTTGACAATGTGTGGAGATGCTTTGGTGTCACAGCTGGGGCAGAGAGAGAAAGGAGGTGCTGACATCTAGTGCACAGAGGCAAAGGTAGCAGAGGCTGAGGGGAGAAGCTTGATGGGCTGCTCTGGAGAGAATAAACCATACAGGCTGACTAGAAAAATTAACTGTTGCTTGGATTTGAGCTACTTGGCATCCGCTTTAGGTAACTTAATTTAAAACAGAGATGGGGCTATAGCTCAGTGAATAGACTGCTTGCCTTGCAGGCGGGGGCCCTGGGTTCCACCCCCAACATCACAAAATAAAACAAGAAACCATCATTATCTTTAATTTTTAATCTTTGTTCTCTTAATTTGGGGTTAAAAAAGAAAATGTCCATACATTTTATAGTAAACCTTATTAAAGTTTAATATCAAAATTAAACCTCTGTTTGCTTTTTTTGTTTGTTTGTTTGTTTGAGAGAAGATTTTTCTGAAAATATTCCTGGCTGTTTTGGGACTTAGCATTTAGATTAGGTTGGCCTTGAATTCTCAGAGATCCGCCTGCCTTTGTTTCATAAATGCTGGGATGAAAGGTAAGTATGTGCCATCACATTTAACTTTACTATTTCATTTTAAAATTGTATTTAATTGCTATTATCTGTGTGTCTTCTTGTGTGCATGTTAGGTGAGGAGCACGCACACACGTCACAGCATATGTATGGAGGTCAGAGGATAATCCTGGGCAGAGGAGTCTTTCCTTCCACTTTGGGATCAGGGATTGAAGTCAAGCTCTCAGGTTTAGGTGCCCAGTGCCTTCATCCACTGAGCCATCTCAAGGGCTCTGACTTAGAATTTCAGGTATCAGGCCATCATTCTTTCTTGTACTGAGACTTTTATTAGATTTGAATACTCTTTTATGGAAACATACAATTTTTCCTTCTTCAGACTACTAAACATAATTTATTCTGATATATTTAGATTTGTAAACTGTAAAAAATGAAGTAAGACTGAAGGAATTCTTTAAGCCAGAACAGACTGACAAATAGAAAGTTACACCTCTCTTATACAAATGACACCATGAAAGAAACACTTACTATCCTGTAACGATCTTCACGAAAGACTTCTCAGAGGATGCCTAGCAAAAGCAGAACTGTCGAGCCTACCTCATCTCGCAATGACGGATCTATGGCTGTTTGCGAGTCCCTGTTGCTAATGGGTACTCTCAGCTAGTCAACCCGAGAGTGGCAGATGGCAGAGCAAGCCTAACAAAACAAAGGAACTGACAAAATATTTTTCTCACAGTTGTGTTAATGCCTCAGATTACATGTGTATTCACACCTCCTCTCAAAAAATTAATTCAACTCCGCCTGAAATCATAAACACATAGCCCTTGCTTTCACCATGTGTTATTTTGCTACATGAATTTGGTTCTAATCCAATACTAATACTGCAGAGCCAAATGATTTATGTCTTCAGCATTCCTACTGTGCATGGGTAAGTAGATACAAATATAAAAACTAATGGTTAGATACAGAAGTGGTAATAGTTCACAAACTGGAAAATACCAGTTATAATGAACATCTCCCTCCTAGGAAAAGTAACAAGAAACAAGCAAGACCCAAACTGTGATCCTCACATGAGACCCTCAGCCACACACAGCTCAATGGCAGAACACTTGTCTAGCATACCTAAATACCTGGCTTTGATCTTTCACACCAAGATAAAGGTAAATGATAATTGGCTTTGAGCATTAATTACTTCACGTTAGCTATTACAAGATCCTGGAGTCTGACTAAACTTTAAAAAGTCAGTGTCTCCCATTCCTGCAGATTCTGATCAAAGTGCTGGTGCTGACACAGAACCACTGATGTCAGCCATCATCCCATCATTGGCTGACAAGAACAGAGCCAACCTGGATGAGGTGTATTGATGAGTGTGTGGGGATGGAGTAGGGGCCCATGAGTGCAGGTACCTGCAGAGTCCAGGTACCTGGAAAAAGGTTTGGAATCCCCTGAAGCTGGAGCTGCAAGCAGCGGTGAGCTGCCTGATGTGGATGCTGGGAGCTAAACTCAGGTTCTTCGCACTAGCAACACATGCTCTTAGCCACCAAGACATCTCTCCAGCGTTTTTCAAGGAAAGTGATGGGCTAGGAAAATGGTTTGGTGTAGAAATAGCTTGCTACACAAATGTGAAGACTTGAGTTCAAATCCCTAGACTCCACATAAGGCTGGCACAATAGTGTGCTTCTATAATCTTCGTGCTCCCTGGAAACAGACAGAATCCTTAAAAGCTCGTGTGCCAGCGAGCCTGTGGTATACAGCAACAGCCTTCTTCTGATGCCCACATACATGCTACCGCATAAGCATCCATACCTGCCCACCCCTACACATGCACCAATATGCACAGAAGTCAAAACCAAAGGAAAGGAGTATGAACCCAGTCGGAAAACTCGTTAACTGCTTAGAGCAGTGGTTTCCAACCTGTGGGCAGCAACTCCTTCGGCAAAGCTCTGTCTCCAGAACTGTTTACATTATGATTCATAGCAGTAGCAGAGTCACAGTTCTGAAGGAGCAACAAAAATAATCTCATGGTGGGGGTCACCACACATGGTGACCTGTATTAAAGGGCCCCAGCGTTGGGAAGGGTGAGCACCACTGGCTTAGAATAACACCTAGAACATACTAAGTGTTTAATGAATATTAACTCTTGCAGTTTTCATTCTCTCCTTTCTAAAAGTGAGAGGGTGAAAAGCATACCCAGGGCTAGAGGAATGGCTCAGCAGCTTAGACGCTGGCTCTTGCTGAGGACCCTAGCTTCGTTCCCAGCATCTAAGGTCACCCACACTCATGTGCATATACTCACACACAAATATAATTTAATTTAATTTAATTTAAAAATAAAAAATAAAGCACACATCTCAAAGGACAGTGCTGGCTTCTGTCCCCTACTTCTAACTAGGTTTCTGACTTTGGTGAACTGCTTATGTTCTCAAGTTAAGTAAGGGGCTGGAGAGATGTATCAGTGGTTAAGAGCTTTGGCTCAGGTTGAATCCTCACATGGCAGCTCAAAATTGTCTGTAACTGCTGTTCCATGGGACCTGACACTCTCACACAGACTTACATCCAGGCAAAACACCAATGTACATAAAGTAAAAATAAATAAATAATAAGAATGATAAATATCAGTAGACAACTATCCAAACAAATCAGAAAAAGAACAGTACAATAAAAGTGTAGAGAAAAGTTGCCAGGAGTGTTGGCACACATTTAATCCCAGCGCTTGGGAGACAGAGGCAGGCAGATTTCTGAGTTCTAGGCCAGCCTGGTCTACAGAGTGAGTTCCAGGACAGCCAGGGCTATACAGAGAAACCCTGTCTAGAAAAACAAAAACAAACAAACAAAAATGGCATAACACTAAACTTCAAGTGGAGGTTGAGTGACTTAGTAAGGAATAAGCTAGCTAATGGTGTCACATGAACACAGTAAAGGCACGCAGGCGGAATGACAACACAGAACAGAAACCTTGTACCCCTACACCCAGATGCTGGAATCTCCTCCCATTATAGGACCAAACTCAGGAATAAAACTTGATTTTCTTTTCCTTGCCATCTCCAATACTTAATTTATTGGCAATGTTGTCAGTTCTACTTCCAAAATGAATCTCTAACTGCTTTCCTCTCCCACCACAAGCTGACGTGGTGTGTGTCAGCTACCAGCCTGTTTCTGGTTTAATCCTCAGGGCAGGTGGAGCCTTTGCTGCTCAGTATGCAGAGGTGACAGCAGTCAGGCTGTGTCACTCTTTCCAATAGTTTCCCACCGTAATGAAGAGACCACCTAAACTCATGACTGAGCCTTCAAGGCTCTTTTAAGCCTGCCCCCTGCCTGCTGCTCTGAGCACAATTTCTGTTCCTTTCCTCTAGGCTTACTAACATCCACTCCGGTGCTGCTCAGTCAGTTATCACATGGAGTTGCTTGTTTGTTTGTAATGAAATATTCAGTTCCTCTGTAGCAGTCACATTTCAGGTTCTTAACAACCACAGTGACTCCGAATCATTCACAACATATCTTTCCACTGGCACAGAGAGTTCTGTGGAACAAGGCAGAGCTCACTCCACCCTTCAGGAATGCGTGCTGGCCACTCTTTCATCTACAGTGTTTCATCTAAACTTTGGGATGGCTAGTTACTTCTCATAGTTCAGGTTTAACTAAATGGCATTGTTCTGGGGAGCCCTTCTGACTGTAACTGGGTTAGCTGATCTGAAACACTCCTCTATTTCCCTGCCTGAGACACTTGGCACCCCATTTTCCCATTCTATTTTCTTCAGAGCACTCACAACTACCTGAAGTTATTTTTATTTGTTTCTGTTTTTACCTATGGATTGAAAACTCCGTGAACATGGAGGCCATGTCTGATGCCCACAGCAGTGTCTCCAGAGAACAACAGTAGGCACATAAGAGAGCAAAATAAGTGTCTGAACAAAGTAAAAAATGAGTTAAATACTTGTAGTATTCAGCCATTACTGCTCTGCAGTGAACTTCACTTCTTATTCTTAAGACAGTTTTCTTTTCTTTTTTTTTTTTTTTTTTTTTTTCGAGACAGGGTTTCTCTGTGTAGCCCTGGCTGTCCTGGAACTCCCTCTGTAGACCAGGCTGGCCTTGAACTCAGAAATCCGCCTGCCTCTGCCTCCCAAGTGCTGGGATTAAAGGCATGAGCCACCACCACCTGGCCAAGACAGTTTTCTTAACTCTGTGGTTGTTGTTTGTATGCTTGGAGACAGGGTCTCACTGTGGCTCTGGCTAGCCAGGAACTCCTGTGTAGGATGGGTTAGCACTGATATCCACCTCCTCTACTTCCCCAGAACTGGAAGTGCTGGGATTAAGGGTCTGCACCATTACACCCAGCTTTAAGTCCTTAAGTCTGAATTAGCCAGCAGCAACCCTTTAACTTGACCACTGAGGTTCTTAGTAAACGGAGATAGTAGGATTCTCATAAATAATCACACTTCTGAGTTGGACATGGTGCCATGTTTGTAACCCTGGCACTCAGGAGATCAGAATAGGAAGCTAAAGAGCTTGCGGCCAGTCTCAGATATAGTAAGTTCTTATTTCAAAACAATACAAAACAACAACAATAAAAGCCCCTTATACTTCTTTTATCTTTCTTTAGAGATCATGGTAACATCAATAATATCTAATACAAACCTCCATCGAGGCTCCTGGATGCCCGTTTGCTTGCTGTCCTCTCAAAGTGTGGAGCTGGCCTGTCAATCAGGGCACTGGCTTGCCTGGTCTGTGCTTGAGTCCGGCCACTGTATCGAAATTTGGATCCCAGGGCAAGAAACTTGCTTTTGGGAATGGTGTCTGTAGAGGTCAGTCTGGGAGAGAAGAATGATAATAATAATTCTCCTATTTCATTATTTTATTGTATTACTTTTATTACTGTGACTATAAAACTAAGAGTCAAACCAAGAATAAAGATGTTTCCAAACTCTTGTGGAAATTTCTCGTCAAGCAATCCTTATTGTAAGTCTGTAATCTTATTGTAAGTCATATCTCAAGCAACCAGAAGTAATTTAGTTGGGAGTTATAATATTAAAAACATTAAGTTTGTGTAGGTAAGATCTCCTGTTTTACAAAATACCTGGTAGCACTGCAGGATTCACACTACACCCTTGAAATGTATTCATCATTTTACGGATACAGGAAATTGATACATCTCATGAAGAAGTTACTCACTTAAAGCTACAAAGCTATTAGGAGACGGGTCTGTAGCAACCTACGACCAGGACTGAGTTCAGCTGAAAGCAACCGGAGCCCCAGGCAAGTGCTGGGTCTCATTCTTTACTTCTGCTGTTCTTTGACAGTGCATGGAAGGAAACCCTGGGAATGCTGAGCCATGCTTTCCAGCCAAAAGAGGAAGGACTAGATTCACATTGTCTTGATAAAGTTGCTCTCACCTGAGCTAAATAAAATGCCAGCTCTAACAGAGACAAGAATTTCAATAGCAGGTTCAAAACAGAAGCAGGCACAAATCATTCAGCCTTGAGACACACTTGAGCAGAATAATACCTGAAAAACGTGTGATGCTCCACGCAGACTTTCCATAATTTCTTAGCTGCTCGATAACTGGGAAGCTTGAAGCCAATGGTACTTTCATAATGTTCTTGCTATAGAGATACAAATAAACATAAAACATAAGTATTTTTCAATTATAGTGACGCAGAGCCAGAGAAATATGATACCGTCAAAGAGATACCATACAAAGAATGTCTGGGGGTTAGAGAGATGGCTCAGTGGTTCCAGAGGACTGGGGTTCAATTCCTAGAACCCATATGGTGGCTCACAACCACCTCACCACCATCTGCTTCCCCAGGGATCCAACCCCTTCTCCTGACCTCCATGGGTACTAGACACACATGTAGGCAAAACATCCACACACACAAAATACTTTTTAAATTAAAAACAACTTATGTTAATATATATTTTTTCTTATTAAAAGAAACTGCTCAGCGAGGGAGGTTTTGTTCAAAGCAACAAGATCAGGAAATAGGTCTTCTATTACTTATGTATTACTTATGTATGTACTTATTTTTTTTAGAACACACACAGTATCCAGGAATTGCCCTGAGACACACTTTAGTCAACCTCTGACTATCTAAAACTGTTTTTCGTTAGTCACAGACCTGCATTTGTAACTTTAGATTACTTAATAATCAGGAAATGAGACATCCCATAATTGCTCCAGCCCACCACTATTATCATGCAATAGAAATTAGTATTGGGAGCTAAACATTTGTCTCAAACCAGATGACTGTTTTCTTTTTTAAAGGCAGGGTCTTACTATGTTGCCCTAGCTTGCCTGGCTATGTAAATCACAGAGCTCTGGAATTAAGGTGTATGCCTCCTTGCCCAGCCCAGACTCTTTTTATTTTTAAAACTGGCAAGTGAAAATTGACACCCACTGACTTGTTGAGAATATCTGGTGCATACATATGCTGCAGAATAACCAAATGAGGCTACCTGGCCTATAGACAAACTCAGGAGTCTTTTAAGAATACTTAAAACTCATCCTCTTGGTCACGTGGGGAAGAGTCAGTGCTGAAGACTAACCCCGGCCTCACACATGCTAGTGTACCTCTCAGCGATATTCTTGGAACCTACAGTCACCACGGTGTACAGTAAGTCCCCGAGACTTATTTCCTGGCCCTCAAATGATTACAAGCTTTCTCTCCTGGCACTGCCAAGGCTACTAGAAACCCACACCTTCAGTCTGCCTCTTTGTTTCCACCTCAAGCTCACTTTGTAAGACAGGAAAGGAAGCAGATTTGCTAGAATGCTCTTATTGCTAACAGCAGTCTGACTAGATCCAAGTATAATTTTACACATGGAGAAACTGAGGTCAGAGAAGTTATCTGCTCATAAGAAGTTATCTGCTACAAGATGGCACAGCCCTCTGAAATACTCATCACCCCACTTTTCAGAATCCTGCTGTTCTCAGCTGATTTGAGGAAGAATTACGTATTTTTCACTGTATATTGGATAGTTGAGACCTCAAGCCAAGGACTTCCCATAACATCTATTAATACTTCTTTCTGTGCATGTACTTCTTTCCTTCTTCCTAAATTAAAATACAAGCTGGCTGAAGAATAGCATCCTTTTACTACTGTTATACTTCTAGCCCCTAGAATAGTCACTGGCACAAAGAACTTGTTTAATAAACATTTTGTGGCAGTGCATGCCTTTCAATGTCAGCACCAGAGAGAAGGCAAGCAGATCTTCTTGATTTCCAGGCCACATTGAGGGGCTGAACACTGAGACCCTGTCTCAAAAATTTCCCTCTTGTTAAGAGTCGTGGATTTGAAACTTGGTGGGAAGATACTGATAGGTGCTTGCACTAGCAAATGATTATGTAATTAGTGCTTCAAGGCACAGCTAGTATTTCCAGGCTGAGACAGTACCACTTTTTACCAGCAGATGGTGACAGACACACACAAAGCCACCTTAGGTCAGCATGGGCTTCTCTGGAACAGGAAAGTTACTATTCTTGAATGTAAGGTTGCTCAACTTCTGATCTTTCCAAACTCACTTCTCTAGGAAGTGGCGGAGAAGAATTTAGAGCTTTTTAAAAAATCTCCTGGGCAGAAAAGAACTCAGTGGCTAAAAGCACATACTGCTCTTGTATACGACCTAAGTTCAGTTCCTACTACCATGGGAATCCCCAGAATCAACATGGTAAAATGAGAAAAACTCCATGCTGTCCTCGGATCTCCACACACCCAATGTGACATGTACATGTTCACTATTATATAAAGTTATCAGAAGATATCTGACAGTAAATAAGCTCTAGCTCCAGGGGAGTCAATGTCTCTTATGTCCTGGGGATACCTATACTCATGTGCACATACCCAGACACACAGCCCCCTATACACACACACACAAAACACACAAACAAAACACACACACCAGACACACAACACACACAGACACATAGCCCCCTACACACACACACACACACACACAAACAAAACACACACATAAAGACACACACAGACATACAAACACCACACAGACACACATCACACACACACCACACAGACACACACACACAAAACACACACATACAGACACACAACACACACACACAACATACAGACAAAACACAACAGACAGACAGACACACATACCATACCACACACACACACACACACACACACACATACACACATACCACACACACAACACATACACAACACACACACATAGTCTTAAATAAATCTCCAGGACATTGAAAGCTATATAGACAGACCTCTGTAAAAAACAAAACAAAACAATTACTTTAAAAAAAATTAACTCCTATTTAAACAATAATTTTCTGTTGTACCATGATAGCTTCTTTATATAAAAGCTAAAATTATATGGGTATGTCCTGAAATCTGGCCACCAACGTGTGAAGTCGATTTGTTTGTTTTGTTTTGTGGGTGTTAGAGACATTTCTTACGAGGCCAGAGTTAGAAGTCCTGCTCCCCCTTTCTCCATCTCACAAGTGCTAGGGTTAGCTACAAGAGGACTTCTTAGATGGCAGGGTTTTCCTATGTATCTCAGGCTCACCCTGAACTTGAAATTCTCTTCCTCATTCAGCCTCCAGGATTACAAGTCTAGAGATTACAAGCATTTGCTACTGTGCCCAGCTAGAAGGGATGTTTCAGTCCATGTTTGGTTTGAGTGAAAAGAAACTTGTGATTATCTTACCTCTCCAGGCCGGATCTTGATGAAAAAGCTGCTACGTTTGTAAGAAATCTTTAGCACTTTGGGCCAAGGAAAACGGTTAATTCTCAACTTATCTTTGAAAACCAAAAGGCCACTAGAGCAGACTCCTAGGATGATGTCCACTCCCTCCAAGTCCTGAAAAAGAGAAGCAAATAAAGTGTTCAACACATTACTGGCTATTATTAAATAATCTAAAGAGATCAACAACTAGAACCAATTACAAAGCAAACAATAAAAACAAAACTTAAAATAGTCATCATCCACTGGAGTATTGTGTCTGAGTTGAAGACAGCCTCAGTAATCCAGCTAGGCATCAAGGTATGAGTTACCTCTATTAGGCCAGAGAGATGGCCCAGCAGATAAAGGCATTTGCTACCAAGTGTGACAACCTGAGTTAAATCCCCAGAATCTACATGGCTGGAGTGAAAAACTCCCACGCTGTCCTCTGATCTCCACACACCCACTGTGACATGTACATGTTTATTACTTCATAAAGTTAACATAAGAGATCTGACAATAAAAATTTGACATTGCTGGGCAGTGGTAGTACACATCTTTAATCCCAGCACTTGGAAGGCAGAGACAGGTCAGCTTCTGAGTTTGAGGCCAGCCTGGTCTACAGAGTGAGTTCCAGGACAGCCAGGGCTACACAGAGAAACCCTGTCTTGAAAAAAAAAATTGACATTAAGTATATTGAATTATAAGTACTGTTCCTAAGCCTAGAAAGAACACTAAAGAAAATGGCATTATATTAATGTACCCAATTATTAAGAAAAAATATTAATCACCACATAATTTAAGAAAAATTAACTGCACCTGAATTAATCATATGACTATTTATCTAGTTATCAAACCCATATGCTTCCAAAATTAAATGCTCCCTGACTACTTTTTCCTAAAAATGACTACAGAGAAAATTATCAGCACTTACATGTGTTATATACCAGAATTACAGAGATAAGTCACACACGGCTTCAATTCAATGACTATGTAGCTGAGATTTTTACCAGAAGGTTTTACCCTCTGACATTCTTAAAGCCCACAGGTTACAACCATCTTTCTCTTTTTTAAATTTTAAGAAACCTAATTAGTTAGTTAATTGTGGGCTGGCACACACCTGCCACAATGTAAATACTCATGGAGGTCAGGGGACAACCTGTAGGAGCTGCAGAAGCTGCTCCTCTCCTACCACATGGGTCTCAGGATCAATCGGCTCACCAGGCTTGGGGCCAGTTACCCACTAAACCAGCCTGTCAGCTTCCTTTGTCTTTTGCTGACATTATTTGGAGGAACACTTTGTTTCACAGCATTCAGAAAAGGCGCATGCTATCTGACTCCATCAGGAGACAAGACATAAACCAAACAGCCTTGTCCTGGAAGTGCTCCTGAGCGGAGGCTCTGATGCCCTAACAGCACCTCACAGGGTCATGGGAGCCGCTGTCCAGTTCAGAACGATCCGGAGCCCAGCCACGGCTCCAGAAAGCCGAGTGTGCAATGAAATTGAAATTTTACTGGAATGAACAGAACCTAAACATGAACTCATAAGACATTCAGGCAAGGAGAATCATGAAAATCATCCACAGGTCCAAGAGAGACCAGACATTTGAACGTCCATTTCTAAGTTTCTACCAAGTGAGTTTTCTGAGTATTGGAGAATAAGATGGAAAGAGTTATTTCCTCATTCTCTGAGATAAGCCTAACACATCTTTGAAGAATTCTACTAAACAACTAGTCATATTGAGCTAAAAAGTAGATTTCCCTGTAGTTTCTATATATATGGTTTTTATTCTTCTAGCTCTGGGCTTATGCCTGGGCACCACAATAAAATCTCTTCAGTTTTAAATTTTTATTTATTTGAAACAGGGTCTTATGTATCCCAGGCTCTTCTGAAATTCCCTATTTAGCCAGGAATGATACTGATCTTCTGATCCTCCTGTCTCTACTTCCCAAAGTTGGGATTATAGGCATGTACCAACACATTCAGTTTATGTACTGGGGATTGAACCCAGGACTTCATGCACGATAAGCAAGCACTCTACCATCTGAGCTATAGCTCTAGTCCCATTTCCCTTGTGTGGCTAAGTATCTCTCTATTCTTTTATTTTTTATTTCTTCTTCTTCTTTTTTTTTTTTGTTTTTTTTTTTTTTTTTTTTTTTTTTTTTTGTTTGTTTTTTCGAGACAGGGTTTCTCTGTGTAGCCCTGGCTGTCCTGTACTCACTCTGTAGATCAGGCTGGCCTTGAACTCAGAAATACACCTGCCTCTGCCTCCCAAGTGCTGGGATCAAAGGCGTGCGCCACTATCCTTTTATTTCTTATTGGATGCAGTTCTGTCTACATCACAGATCCTAGTTAAGTCCTTCTAAATGAGTCTGGGACCATCCCTTGCAATCTTTGCAACACCCCTAGTCATTTTAGCGGCCAAGTAACTTGCATTACATAGGCAGGTCTGTGATTCAAGCTTCTGATTTCCTAACCCAGTAAGTAGTTCTCAAAAGAGCTATGGTTTATCCAAAGCACATGAATCACTCAGAGAGCTTGTCACGAAGACTCTGGAGCTCCTCCTACCCACTTGATTATTAACTCTGGGGGAGACCTGAAATATTTATTTCTAACAAGTTTCTAGGTGGTACTCAATGCCACTGACTCAGAGACCACACTTAGAATCACTGGCCTTGGGGAATGGTTCTGATTCAGGCATCATTAGCATCATTTGGAATGGTCTTTATAGCTGAAGCTAGAGCCTCCTCAGAGCCGGCCTATAAATCTGGGAAGAGCTCTGCGGTCTGCATATTTAATAGACACTCAGGTGTTTCTTAAGTGAATGATGCACCCTGTGAAACTGAAACACACCTTCTTGCCTTTCTGTATTTTCAAATGTAACTTTATTTTAGAAAATACAATTTATTTTTCTCTAGATGTTCACATTTTTATCTTTACAATGTTTTGGTTGTAAGATTTTGATCGTGAAAGTGGTAAGGGATAGCTGGATTGATACCTAGAATTTTAAAAATAAAACAAAACATGTATCAATTCAAGCTGGGCATGATAGCACAGGCCTGTAAACCTAGCACCTGGAAGGCAGATGAATTTCTCTAAGTTTAAGACTGCTCTGGTCTACATAGCAAGTTATAGGCAGGCCAGGGCTACACAGTAAGATTCTCTCTGAAAACATAAACAAACAAACAAATTTGGTTCTTTTTTCTCTCTCTGTAGCCCAGGCTTGTCTTAAACAATCTTCTTGCCTCTGGAGAACTGGTATTACAGGTGTGACCTGCCACACTCAGCTCCCCTCCCTATTCTCCCATAGTCCTTTGCCTCTTTCCTTTCTTCCTCCTTCCTTCTTTTCCTTTTGCCCCCATTGAGGAAGTCTTGCTATGTAGCCCAGGCTAGCTCTAAGTTTTTAGATTTGTTTTATGTCTATGGGTGTTTTGGCTGATGCATGTCTGTGCACCACATGCTTGGAGTACCCAGGAAAGCCAGAAGAAGGCATCTAATCTCCTGAAACTAGAGCTACTGATGGTGTGAGCTGCTGTGTGAGAATCAAACCCAAGCCAGTCCTCTGGCAGAGCAGCCAATGCAGTTAGCCACTGAGCATCTCTACAGCCTGCAGACTACCTCTGAACCCAAGATTTCAGGCATGTTCTGTCATGCCAAAAATTGTTTCTCAGGAAAGATTTAAAATACCATAAATACCCAGGCGGTGGTGATACATACCTTTGATCCAGCACTCGGGAGGCAGAGGCAGGTAAATCTCTGAGTTCAAGGCCAGCCTGGTCTACAGGGTGAGTTCCAAGATAGCAAGGAACTACACAGAGAAATCCTGTCTCCAAAAAAAAAAAAGAAAAAAAGAAAAAAAAAACCTAAATAAAAAAATAAATTACCATAAATAGATGTTGTTAAGAGGTATTAGATAAAACAAGTGTGTCATACACATTAACAGGTCTGTGTCATGTGCACATACATACACGTTAATAAAGGTCAAGGTTAATACTACCTTTGCTTTATGAAGATCAACTCCATACATGGACAACTTTTTGGCATTCTCAAGAAATTCCAAGTCAGCCTGAGCTGGAGTCATGGACCTTTGACAGAATAAAAATAGAAAATTCAGTGCTACAGCAGAAGAATTTATTATGGTAATAACAACAGGATATTCATTGTACTTTATATAAACACACACGCATACATGTTTGAGTCTTCAATGTAATTATGGGATGAATATCTTCCTACTACCTGAGCCTAAATAACTGAATTGTGACTTAGAAAACAAAATTTGAAGAAAAAAAAAAGCAAGAAGACACCAAAAAGCTCTCAAAAAAACAAGAAGACACCAAAAACTCTCAGAAAAGCAAGCTCTTAATCCAACCATCTCCTTCAAGCTCCCACACCCTGGAAGAGTTTTGCATGCCTCTTTAGCCTTTTTCTGTGTCACACACGAGCCCCTCCTACTCATTTTCTTGCCAAAGTAATGACCAAATTAAACCCTCAGTACAATTTACAGGATCCTCCTCGCTGCCTTCTCTCCTCCAGACCCTGAATTGAGTTATTATGGAGATTAAACTGGAGGGCAGCTGATGGTACTTAACTGGGACTCTTATTGGGGGCAGATTTGATGAAAAGCAACTTTCTGGTAACAGATGGGGTCCTGCCCACTGATCTCAACAGATAAATTGGCTAATAGAAGCACACGGATAATAGGACTGTTTTGTTATTAAGATGTCACCACTGCCAGGCAGTTAATGAGGTAGACTTGTTTGAAAACAGCCAGTCTCACTGTCTAAACATCCACTGTGCCAGTCTCTCAAGTTTCTTCCCTTTTGAAGAATGTTCTTGAGCCGCTCCTTGGCTTTCAAGACAAAGACGTCACTCACAATGCCACACAATTTGGACCGATTACACAGTTCACAGTAACAAGGCAGCGAGCAGATCCCCAAGGAAAAAAACACGGGGACAAGCAACTTTCCCCTAAGACGGCCTGGAGCCATCCAAGCAGCAGGGGTCTCTTCCTAACAAGGAAAAGACTAGGCCAAACCCATCTGTCTTTACCCTCATTAAAAAGAACAAAGGATTTCTTGGAACAATAACCTCCAAAAGGAGAAAAACAATCCTATCAGCTTCACTGAATAAATGTTTCACCGCTCTAAAGCCTCTCACTTAATTTATTAATTGAAATGAAAACAAAGAGGGATGAGGAGACCCAACGCATCTCTGGCAATTTTCACAATTAAGTGATATGCTCTTCTACTTGAGGTTACTTTTAGTTATTTTATGTTTTAATTGTTCCTACTCTTATGTGTTGATAAACAGGTCCAGATCACTAGCAGGTTAGAAATCAGCAAGAGGCAGCAGGTTCAAGTCACATTCTGTGGACCAGAACCCTGATTCCTGCCCCTAGAGTCAAGTCTACATCTCTTTTAGTCTTCCCTATGAGGTAAGAACCATCATAGGGATAACAATGGGGGTTTGAGTTTTGTTTTTTGTTTGTTTGTTTGTTTTTTGGTGAATACATAAAATGTGGTTATCAGGATCAAGTTAGATTATGGTTGCAAAACTGCTTTGTAAACTATAAATGTTTAGTACTATTGAAGTTTTAGTTTTTTAATAGTTCAGTGGTCCATCTACATACAGATCATAAAATAAAATTACAAAACCAATATGGAGCTAGGCATAGTGGCTTGCACCTGTGACTCCAGCACTTGGGAGACAGGAGCAAGAGGATAAGGTATTCGGCTAGCCTTAGGTTACATGAGAAGCCGTCTCAACCCCTACCTCCCTTACCCCCAAACTTTTCTTAAAGAGAGAAATAATTAAATTTTTTCCCTATATTCATTTTTCAACCTTAAGGGACATCAATTTGAATATACATATTCATACTGCATACTTAGGTAAGTGTGCTTCAACACTGTGGTACGAGGAGGATGTAAAAGGAAGTGTTTAGACCTTCATTCTTGAAGCTGTTGATTCTTGAAGTTTGGCTGATGCTTTTTATGTTACTTTTGGATTTTTGAAACAATTATGGCTTTTTTGGGGGGGGGGACAGTTATTTATTTTGTTTGTTTGTTTTAAGACAGGGTTTCTCTATGTAGCTGTGGCTGTCCTGGAACTCACTCTATAGACCAGGCTGGCCTTAAACTCATAGATCTGCCTGTCTCTGCCTCCTGAGTGCTGGGATTAAAGGAGTGTCATTGTAACCAGAAACAATTATGATTTTTAAGTCATATATAATGCAAATGATTTTCCAATCTAATGACACCAAGATTCCTGAACACTTTTGTATGCACTTCCTGCAAATAAAGTCATCTTCTACATAGTGTCAAAACCAGGAAATTAACGCTGACACATACTGCCATATAATTCTCAAACCCCATTCAGCAAGCTCAGCCCGTTGTTAGAGAACGATCCAGCTGTAGATTATGTGTCTGTAGTCTAATCTGGAATAGTCTGGACTCCTGGGCTCCAGGCAAATGCTTCATGGTGAACTACATCCCCAGCCCTGGGTCATGTGTCTTTACCAGGAGTACCATGGAAGTAGAGCTGTGCCTGCACTGGATCCTATCAGCAGTTATCACTTCAATCTGTCCTTCACAGATGGCGTCCACTGGATCACTGATGCCATAACTTCAATTTGTCCCTTTATAGATCATGTCCAGTGGATCGCTGATGTCTGCCAGGTTTCTCTAAAATTCTTTATTTCTTTGTAGGAATTCTTTTAAAAGCTTTTGAGTATTCATCCATCAAACTACTTAAGTCTGCATGTCAGTATGGGTTAGAAGACGCCTGGCTGGATTTGTTTTGATGCTCCTCACGAAAGGCAAGTACTGTGCCACTGACCTACATCCCCAACCCAGACTCTCATTTTACTCAATGCAATATATCATTACTTTTGCATACCTATTTTCTTGCTTAAATCGCCTGAGATTTGGTCAGTGGGAGCTTCTACAAGGACAATTTGTGTCCTTTGAAACATTTCTCATCTGTTTTTTGAGCATCTCTTCACAGCACAGTATAAAGTTAAAGAATGCCAGTATTTATGTATATACCTGTTTATGTCTGTGTCTGTAACTATCTATATACTGGGAACTATGAGTGTGCACTGAAGCCTCCAGTTTTAATGTAACGAAATTCTTACGTTCTTTTGCCCCTTTCCATTCATTACGTGTATAACCTTTTCTCACAAACTACCCTAAGTATTTTGATCAACTTGATCAACCTTTCCTTTCTTTCACCCAGTATAAGCAGCCTCTGAATGCTTCCCCTCTTGACACCCTTCGCATCCTCTTCTCCTACTTGGACTCTGAATGCACCACCCTGGGCTGCTAGGTCTGTATAGATGCCCTTACCTTATAAGGGTTTGACTCCCCATGTTAGACCACTGGGGATGCCTTCCCACTGATCATTGACTTAGCTGCCACCAATATTCTTCCCAGGGCTTACCACATATGGATTCCTGCCTGTTCTCCTTGGACTCCAATCCCCACTCCCCAGGGCCTAGCCCGTGTGGTGGTTGGAATGAAAATGGGCCCATAAGCTCATGAATGCTTAGTTACCCGTTAGTTGAACTGTTTGGGAAGGAATAGTAGGTGTGGCCTCATGGGGGTGGGCCTTCACTGAGAGTGGGCTTTGTGGTTTCAAAAGGCCATGCCATGCCGGGACAGTGGTGGCGCACGCCTTTAATCCCAGCACTTGAGAGGCAGAGGCAGGTGGATTTCTGAGTTCGAGGCCAGCCTGGTCTACAGAGTAAGTTCCAGGACAGCCAGTGCTACACAGAGAAACCCTGTCTCGAGAAAAAAAAAAAAAAGAGCCATGCCAGGTCCAATCTCACTCTCTCTGTCTGTTGCCTGCAAACCAAGATGTGAAAGTTCTCAGCTACTTCTCCAGCATCATGCCTGCCTGCTCCCCTTCGGAAACTGTAAGCCAGCCCCCAATTAAACACTTTCTTTTGTAAGAGTGGCCTTGTTCTTGGTCTCTTCATGCCTCTTCACAGCAGCAGAACAGTAACTGTGATATCCCCAGAGTCCTCCCTCTAACCCAAAAACAATGCCCATACCCTGCTGAGACCTGGATGTCCCAAGCCAGAGGCCTTGGTAGGTAGCATGGGTGGCTGACTTATTTAGATCCATCTACTGTCCCAGAAAGGTTTTTCCAATTAAAAGAATCATACATATTCACATATAAAATTAGGAAAATACCATACAAATATGGGGAAAATATCCCATAACCATAATCACCCACAGACATCTGTTTATGTGAGTACAACATATGTATTTTCTAAATTAAAATAATAAGTTAGGAGTAGAATTTAGCAGTTACTACCCTTGCAGGCTCAGTTCACAGCACCCACATGGTGGCTGACAACCATGTCTAACTCTGGTTTCAGAGAAGTAAATATCCTCTTCTGGCCTCCAAGGCACTGCACACACACGCTCCGCAGGCACACACGAGAGGAAAACACCCATATACATACAAAATAAAAGTTTTTTGTTTGTTTGTTTGTTTGTTTTTGATTTTTCAAGACAGGGTTTCTCTGTGTAGCCCTGGCTGTCCTGGAACTCACTCTGTAGACCAGGCTGACCTTGAAGTCAGAAATCTGCCTGTCTCTGCCTCCTAAGTGCTGGGAAAAATAAAAGTATTTTTAAACCATAAATTATCTTCCACCATAAAAATATAATGATTGCTCGGTGGTGGTGGTGGTGGTGGCGCACACCTTTAATCCCAGCACGTGGGAGGCAGAGGCAGACGGGTTTCTGAGTTTGAGGCCAGCCTGGTCTACAGACTGAGTTCCAGAACAGCCAGGGCTACACAGAGAAACCCTGTCTCGAAAAACCAAACCAAAAAAAAAAAAAAAAAAAAAAAAAAAAAAAAAAAAAAGATTAAAGTTTGTGCTAAGAATTTCAAGATCTCTGAAAGTCATTAATAACCCGCTAGGAAGAAGTTAGGTATTTCCAGACCATGAAGCATGCTTGGTCTAGAACATATTCAGGAGCAAACAACAGTTTACCACTTGGAAGTCCTGCAGCTTACAATGTACCCAGCTACAAAGCCCTGGCACCAGCCAACTCCTGCTTCTGACACAGAGATGGTGCAGCACACTTCTCCTATACTGACTTACGCAGCAAAAGCATCACTATGGAATGAGTGCCGGTGTTGTACGGCAGCTCCCTGACAATGCCTGCTGCCTTTCCTGACTCGGGACCATGATTTCAAATAATTAAGTAGAGACAACTGACAAGTCTGCAAGTCTCTTTGGTTCCCAAGCGGAGGGCAATTACTTTTAAAGCTTGATTTGCTAGCGTTAATTCAAAGAGTTAATTATAGTCTCAAAAGGGCCACTACACCAGTTTCCTCTTGTGAAAGCTGTTTTCTGTGTGTCTGAGTAGAATGGTATTGGCTGGTACATTTAAAGCTTATGCTTCAGCAGGAGTTTCTTTGACTGATTAAAGCACCATGTTATTGGGCATATTAACGCTTCCATTTGGGTTTTTAATATAAGATTACCAATTTGTCCAGAATGGAACAAGTAAATCCCATGATGGCTGACATCTATGTTCTCTTGTCATAAAGATCTGATTGTTCAGTTTCTATTCTTCATCTAACAGGACATCAACTAGACCACACCCATCATTCTTTTGAGATTGTTCTATTTAAGTTCTGGTAAGTACTGAGAGTGGTTCTCCAGACCCAAACTCACTTAACTTAAAAAACTCACTGGCTTAAAAAATAGTGATTAAAAATTACGTTGTTGTTGTTGTTGTGATGATTTTGATTTTTGGAGGACAGAGTCTCATGTAGCCTCAGCTGGCCTCAAACTTACTATTATAGCCCAGGTTACCCTTGATTCCTGAGCCTTCTGCCTCCAAGTCCCAAGAGTTTAGATAATGGATGTATGCAATCACATATGTCTAAGAGTTACTATCCTATAAGTATAATCACTTGCTAAGTGCTTTAGATGCATTTTCTGACTTAACTATAAAATTTATCTAATAAGCTTCATTTTTCAGATAAGAAAATGAACCCCAGGGGACTTAAGTAACTTACCAAGAGGCACAGAGCTAGAAAGAAATGGGATCTGAATTCAAAGTAAGACGGGCAACCTTATCTATGTGCCTGCCCATTGCATAATCAGTAAATTTATTGAAAAAAGAGTGGGTTCCCAAGCTCTTCCAGCCTTAGGAATGCTCTATCGCCTCAATTATTTGACAACTATGAAGCACTTTTCTTTATATGTTATACTGTTCTATAAATTTTAAAACTAAGCAAAGATTAAGTGTTCATTTACTAAATCTTAAAGAATAACAATAAATCCACTGGATTTTAAAAACAATAACACTTATGAAAAATAATACCAAGGGATAAAAATTTACATCTTTTTTGATGCTATATTGATACTTTACGATACTATATTGAAACAAAGCAGTTTTGTGTGTGTGTGTGTGTGTGTGTGTGTGTGTGTGTGGTGTATGTATGTCTGTGTGTGTGTGTGTGTCTGTGTGTGTGTGTGTTCATGCATGGGGTTGGGGGTCCATGCATATAGGAGAATGACGTGTGTATGTGTGTGAAGGCCAGGGGCCAACCTTGGATGTCCTTCCTCAGGCACCTCTCACCTTGTCTGTTGAGATGGGTCTTTTCATTGACCTCAGCAGTTATGCTCTCACCTTGTCTGTTGAGATGGGTCTCTTCATTGACCTCAGCAGTTATGCTGGGCCGGCTGGCCAGTGAGCCCCCAAGCCCATCTCTCTCCAACCTTCTGGTGCTGGGATTACTAGCACAGGCCACCATGTGAGCCTTTTTATGTGGGTTCTATGTGGGCTCTAGGAGCTTGAACTTGGGTCCTTATGCTTTCAAGGCAAGCACTCTACTGACTGAGCTATCTCCAGTCTAAGAGTAGTTTCTTAAAGAGCAATGAAATGTGAAATATGAAAACAAATCAATGAAATATTTGTGCTGTCAACTTACATGTTTGAGAATTCACTGGTCTGCCTAGTATTCTTAGTGGATCTTTTTACTCATGCATTATTTTACTTATTTATTTCAAGAACAAGGTTTCTCAGTGTAGCCCTGGCTATCCTGGAACTTGTTCTATAGACCAGGGTGGCCTCAGACTCAGAGATCTGCCTGTCTCTGCCTCCTGAGTGCTAGGATTAAAGGTGTGCACCACCACACCTGGCCTGCATTATTTTAAAACATTATGTATTTCCTATATTATTGGCTGAGTTAATTCATCCAAATGTTAACACATTTCAGCATACAACATTTATTTTTAAAACTACATTGGTTAAAACACTGCTAATCTCAGCTGGGCAGTGGTGGTGTGCTCATAATGCCTACACAGAAGGTGGAGGCAGGAGGGTCAAGAGTCATAGCCATGTATACTAGTAAAGAATATAAAAGGAAGTGAGGGAAGGGTGACAACTCAAGGGAGGGAGGAAGGGAGGGAGGGAGGGAGGGAGGGAGGGAGGAATGGAAGGAGGGAGGGAGGAAAGGAGGGAGATTAGTTTCTGTTTCGTTTTAATCCAGTTATTTACATAAATGTATCCCATAATACATATATGGGGGTCAGAGAACAACTTGTAGGAATTGGTTATCTCCTTCTACCATGTGGGTTCAGGTTTATCAAGTTTGGTAGCAAATGTCTTTGCTCACTGAACTATCTCACAGGTCCCTGAAAGAAAACTCTTAAATGAACTGACCTTTTTACTTTTTTTTTTTTTTAAATTTACAAGTGTGTCTGTGTGTTTGTTTGTTATGTATGTGTACACAGGTGCTCACAGGTGCGAGGGTATACAAGTGACCTCCTTTATGCTCCACACACTGATCCCATCAGAGCTGGGTAACTTAGTGTAAACCAATGCCAACATCAGACTAAATTTAGCTACAGTAAGTCACTCAAATTTAAAAAAGTGAGTATATGGAGGAAGAAATACAATTGGGGGGGTCACCTTAGTGACATTACAAGATTATATTATGTTACATACACATTTTCTTTTCAAAACTTACCCATCACCTCATTTATGACTTCCAAGGTAATAATCTCAATCAGACATTCAAGGAACAAAATAAGAAAGAATTTCAGTGCATTATCTTAAGTTCACAGGGCCAGAACAAGACAGAGGCAATCTGCCTCAAACAAAGGATAAGCCTTGCTCTTGACTGTGGTTGGGTCCCCTCCCAATGCTACTAATCATTTTCATAAAAAGCAGTAAAGTCAGTGAATTTGATGAAGACTTCACAAAATACTTTCTAGAGTACCAAGACCTCTGAATCCGCTGCGTACACAGAACCCAAGTTAGAATCTCCTATTCTCAAAATCTTAAGGCATCTAACATAGTATACATTTAAAACCTAAAATCAAAAAGTTAAGGCAATAATAGCAATAGCTACTACCATTTACTAAGCACCTACTGTGTACAAGGCCTTATGCTAAGTAGTTCCCACACGTATTATCTCATTTAGTTTTTACCTTACAATGCAATGACCATTACTCTGATGACTAACAAAACCAAATTTCAATAACCCTAGAAATAATAAAAATTTTCAATTAAACTGGAAACAAAAACAGAAAAAAAAAAATGTCCATTACCCTGATAAGAAACCTGAGGTTCAGAGGGCTTGAATGACTCTCCCAAAGTTAAACAATAAAGGGAAATGAACTCAGGGTGACTCTTCCTATGGCAAACAATGAATCAATAACAAGGATCAAAACTCATGGCCAAAATAAAGAAAGAGTATCTGGAGACATGTTCACCTGTATGATTTATGCAATTCCATGACCTTCTCTTCAAGTTCCTTGGTCTGATTTGGAGCCAGTTTAAAATCACTGACATAATCCACACCATGGAGTTCTGGGTCATAGTCTCCCAGCTCAGACTGGATGGTGTAAGACCCGAGTAGGGCTAAAGTTGCAAAGGAACAGGGCAGACGTCCAGCAACAATGTCCTGCCGAAGCTGAAGACATAAATAGTATCTACATCCAAAAAAGAGAAGATGCAGATGTCTTAGTAACAACAACAGATCAGAATGCAGACTCAGACGGAGGAAGAAGGTGGCTAAGGAAACAAGGTGCTTGGTCAGTAGAGGGCGCATTGCTACACTGTCTCTCCCTTTTGTTTGAAGAAGTTTCATAAGACAAAAATACTGTAACTATGTTAAGCAGAGTTGGAAAGCAGTTTAGAAAAAGGAAAAAGAAGGAAATATCTGAAGGAAGTAAAGAAACTAATATCTTATTGAGACATACTATTAAGTATTATGCACATACATGTATAAAATGAACGAAACAATCTCTCAGGGAGAGTCGGCATCTCAACTGAGAACAACTTTACAACAAAGTAACCTTAGAAGATGCTACAGATTTTTCACAGCACTTAATAATCAGATTTTAGGAGTTTATTTTACTCCCTCATTTAAATATTTTCCTATATTTTTATTTTGTATATGGGTTTTCTACCCGAATATGCCTCTGTACAATGTGCATACATTGTCCATGAAGGTCAGAGGAGGGTTTTGGATCTTCTGGTAATGGAGTTACAGACAGATGTGAGCTGTCATGTGGGTGCTGGGAACTGAATCTGGATCTTCTGGAAAAGGAGCCAGTGCTCTTAATCACTGAGCTATTGTTAAAAATCAAACAAAGATAATTTTCTTTAAAAATTCAATGGGTTATTTTTATGTAAGATTTGTGCTATAAATTAAATGGGCTCAAAAGACAGGCCAGTTCATGAGGATAATTTAAAAGGGAGATCATAATTATAATAATTATTTTGCTTTTTCCAACTCTAAGAGGAATACAGTAGGACAGTTTGGTCTTGCCCTCAGAGACTGGTTTAAGAGAAGCCCCACTCATCACGTGATATGACCACATGGTGTGGTATGACCATGTGGCATAACCACGTGGCATGACCACGTGGTATATAGCATGTAAGCAGAGCTGGCTTCTATCAAGTTCCAGCCTTTTAGGTTCACTTAGCATTTGCAAGCCTGCTTTTTTAAAAAAGATTTATTTATTTATTATATGTAAACACACTGTAGCTGTCTTCAGATACCCCAGAAGAGGGCATCAGATCTCATTACAGATGGTTGTGAGCCACCATGTAGTTGCTGGGATTTGAACTCAGGACCTCTGGAAGGACAGTCAGTGCTCTTAACCGCTGAGCCACCTCTCCAGCCCCCCAAGCCTGCTTTGAAGGGATCAGAAACTTTGTATTTTAGACTAACCATTTAACATTTTTCTTCTGTTCAGAGTAGGGAAATTCCCCAAAGCTTATAACAAGAATTACAGTTATTTATACAGCTACGGATCAAGTATTCACCTTGTTATGTCTTCTGTTAACTGTGCTGGGTCAGGTGGATAAAACTTGACATTAAATGTGAAATTCCAAGGAACACCTATAAAAATAAAGACAGGAATTTTGTTTTTATGTTTAAATTTTTTATTGAAAATACTCAGTTTTCTTATTTCTTTTTTCTTAAATCTTTCAACATTTTCATGTTTTGTGCTTAGAAACCACCCAGGAAAACTAGAAGACCTCTTTTTTTCTTTTCTTCTTCTTTTTTTTTAATCTTTTAATCTTAGCACACAGACTTGACTACTATGGATTATAGTGGACTGGAACCATAAAGGCAAAAGCAGATGAAGAAACAATCCTGCAGGTCGATTTGTTCACAGAACTTGTTTCAGAAATTTGATTTATATGTGCTCTGAGCCATCAGAGGTCAGTGGGTAATCTTTTACAATTTTGACAATATTTATATGTGATATATCAACATTGTCTGAAATAAACAAAAGCTCTTGTGCACATATGTACACATGATTAAGTAGATGTAAAAGAAACAAAAAATTAACATAAAAAATAAGTTCAGCAAAATAATATTATTTTCAGAATCTGGGTAAAAGCTACCTATGAATTTTTGTACTAGTCTCTTTTAAATTCCCATAAGTCTGAAATTATGTTAAAATTTTTTATTAATGACACTTCTTTCTCTTCCTCTCTTCCTCTCTTCCTCTCTCTCTCTCTCTCTCTCTCTCTCTCTCTCTCTCTCTCTCTTTCTCTCTCTCTCTGTGTGTGTGTGTGTGTGTGTGTGCATATGTGTGCTTGTGCATGTGCATGCTACATGTATATGCAGCTGCTGATGCAGGCCAAAAGAGGTTATTGGATCCCCTGAAGCTGAAATAACAGGTAGTTGTGAGCTGCTAGAAATGGCAGCTGGGAATCAAACTTAGGTCCTCTGTAAGAGCAGCAAATGTCCTCAACTGCTGAGCTATCTCTCCAGCCCCCTTAGTTAGTGATTTTTTTAATTAACTTTTTTAATTTTATGTGCATTGATGTTTTGCCTGCATGTCTGTATGAGAGAGTCAGATCTACTGGAACCTGAGTTACACACAGCTGTGAGCTGCATGTGGGTGCTGGGAAATTGAACTCAGGTCCTCTGGAAGAGCAGCCTTAACTCTTTTTTGTTTGTTTGTTTGTTTTTTGTTTTTTCAAGACAGGCTTTCTCTGTATAGCCCTGGCTGTTTTGGAACTCACTCTGTAGACCAGGCTGGCCTCAAACTCAGAAATCCGCCTGCCTCTGCCTCCCAAGTGCTGGGAGGCAGTGTGCCACCACTGCCTGGCCAACCTTAACTCTTAACTGCTGAGCCACCACTCCAGCCCTAGTTAATGATTTTTAGTAGGACTTTCTGGGCCTCAAGGGATCTGAATTCAAATCTCCAGAGCCCATGCTGAAAAGCTGGCCACAGTATCATGTGCCATGACCCAGCACTCCCACTCGCTGTGGCCCAGTGCTGTGGGAGAGGGAGACAGAGAAATCACTGCAGCTTGCTTACTCCTGCCCTAGTTACAACTTCAGTGACAAGACCCTGTCTCACTGGAATAAGATGGACAGTGACAGAGCAAGGCCCGACATTTTCCTCTGGCCTCTGCTGGCAAGCACCACTCCCAACACACAAGGTTGACTCTAAGGAAATTTCACCACACACATACAAGAGTAAGTTTTAAAATGGCTTTCATTCTCACAGGTGAGAATGTTTTAAGTGGTTGCAACCATTTAAAGGAGACACAGTGGCAATATCCTGCAAAGGTGAAAAGAAACAACTCATATTTTACTTCCAAACATTCTATTAAACCTTATTTCCAGGCATACATCCTAAATCAGGATTTTTTTAAGCTGTAGGTTACAATCTACTGTAAACTCTTTTGATGGAGGAAATATTTGCACTTGAAAATATGAAAGAGGGATAAAAGAAAACATCAGGATGTCACCACCTACATGTTAGTAATTGTTTGGGGAGGTTTTCTTTCTGATCAGAATAAGTTTCAAAAATGATGTTGAGTAAGAAAAGTCACATAATTTATATGACATTCAAAGGTCAAAATAAAGTCATATTTTTTTGTTTGTTTGTTTGTTTTTTTTCGAGACAGGGTTTCTCTGTGTAGCCCTGGCTGTCCTGGAACTCACTCTGTAGACCAGGCTGGCCTCGAACTCAGAAATCCGCCTGCCTCTGCCTCCCAAGTGCTGGGATTAAAGGTGAGTGCCACCACTGCCCGGCAAAGTCATATTTCTTAATAATAAAGATGTAGAAGTAATTAAAAACACTTCCAAAAATTCAATGGAATAATTATCACAAAGTTCAAGATATGATGACCTTTGGAGATGAAGTGGAGGAGGGCTCATGAGCTAAAGGTTTTTTAAAAATTAATTTGAGTAAATTATACATAATTTTCTGCATATAGAGAAGGTATAAGCATATTTTACCTATAGGTTATCCCTGGTTTAAATTTTTTTAACTTCTGAAATTGTGTTAAAATACATGCACACATATTCTCTCTCTCTCTCTCTCTCTCTCTCTCTCTCTCTCTCTCTCTCTCTCTCTGTGTGTGTGTGTGTGTGTGCGCGCACACACGTGTAACATGTGTGCAGCTGCTCAGAGGCCAGAATAGGTTACTGGATGCCCTGGTGTTGAAATTATAGGTAGCTATGAGCTACCTGACTGGCCACAGGACAAAGGTAACTAGCCTGACTCAGCAAGAGAGAGCCCTCTTCCAGAGTCTAGAAAATAAAGACCTTAAAAGAGTACTGGGAGCTGGCCTGAGAAAATAAGAGATAAACTCAGAAGAAGGTACATAAGGTTGACTCTAAGGAAATTTCAAAATAAAAGATAAAGCATCTACTGTATGTTGTAGGCAGGGATGGCTATATGCAAACGTTGAGGGATGGTTTTGTGCACTGTGCATTCTGATGCTGGATTTCTGTGCCCAGACATCTGGCTGCAGTCCAGCTGATGGCACAGTCAAGCACCTCCAGTGTCAATGTTATGTAAACATTGTTTTCCATCACTTCTGACTGGTTAGTAAAGAGCTGATGAGCTAATTACCTGAGCAGTATAGGGGACCCAAGGGGAGCCCAGTCTAGGGGTCCCAAGGGACCAGAGAAAAGGAGGTGGGAGAGGCAGAGACCAGGATTCGCCATGAGGTCAAGATGAGAAAACAGCCATGGGGACACACATGGAGCAGAGCGAGCCAGGGCAAGACCAGATGGTAAGTAACAGACAGGTGGCTGGGCAATAGCACAGCCAAGTTAGAGTAGCTCAGAACCTGCAGCTTAGTGCTGGAAGCTTGTTAAGAAAATTACCAGGTCTCTGCATCTTTTATGCTGAGCTGATGTAGAAACACCTTACAGTTACTTGGGAACAAAAGGGGCATGAGACACACATTCCCCCAAGAAATTACATTTACATGAAAAGTATAACAACAGGGGCTGGAAGGATGGCTCAGTGGTTAAGAGCACTGGCTGCTCTTCCAGAGGTCCTGAGTTTAATGCCCAGCAACCACATGGTGGCTCACAACCAT
>NW_022196900.1:88306233-88329936 GCF_008632895.1 Mastomys coucha
CTGGCCTCAAACTCAGAGATCCGCCTGCCTCTGCCTCCCGAGTGCTGGGATTAAAGGTGTGTGCCACCACCGCCCGGCACCTGTAATGGGATTTGATACCCTCTTCTGGTATGTCTGAGGACACCTACAGTGTACTCATATACAATACATAAATAAATAAATATTTAAAAAAGAAAGGGGAGCTAGAATTTAAAAAAAGAAAAAAGTATAACAACAAAGCTGGAAGGAGTGCCCCTCAGTGGACAACAGACTTCCATAGATAGAAAGAGATGTGACTGGGGCTGGAGAGATGGCTCAGTGGTTAAGAGCACCAACTGCTCTTCCAGAGGTCATGAGTTCAAATCCCAGTAACCACATGGTGGCTCACAACCATCTAGAGTGAGATCTGATGCCCTCTCCTAGTGTGTCTGAGGACAGCTACAGTGTACTTACATATAATAAATAAATCCTTAAAAAAAAGAGAGAGAGATGTAACTGAAGAGAAAGCCAAAGAGCTCAACCTCTGTGGTCTAAACAAAAATGGGAATGCATACTAACACATGTTAATGCATGTTAATTCTGGGTGGACAGGGATATGGGTTTTGTTACACAGTCTTCACACTTTGTCCAGTTCCCACTACAATTTAAATCTTTGGTGTTTTGTTTTGTCTATGGCATATGCTAGGTAACCCATCCTAAACTTTATCCTACTTTTAAGAATCTGGATTGGAGATGGCTCAGTTGTTAAAGCAGTTGCCTTTTAAGGGTGAAAACCTCAACCTGGTTCCAAAGATCCGCAGTAAAAATAAAGTCAGGGCACGGTGACATGCTTTTGTAATTCTAGTGCCAGGGAGACACCAGAGACAGCAGATCCCTAACATTCACTGTCCAGCAAGCCTAGTACTCTCAGTGAGCTTCAGGAAGTTAAAAAAACAAGATAGACAGTGCCCAAGGATGGGGCCCAAAGTTGGTCTCTGTCCTCCATACATGGGTACATATACACAATCTCACACACACACACACACACACACACACACACACACACACACACACCATAAATAAATAAAACGTATCTATAGACACTTAGCAAGTACAGAGATATATTCACAAATGTAAACATGAATGTAATAGGAAATTAATAACTTAGAGGATTAACTCAAAACACACAGACATATGAGTGCTTATATATGGTGTATGTGATCTTTAAAAAAAAATCAATGAAACAGATGGATGAGTGGATAGATATAAAGAAAGAAAGGAAAGAAGGAAGAAGAAAGAAAGAAAGGAAGAAAGGAAGAAAGAAAGAAAGAAAGAAAGAAAGAAAGAAAGAAAGAAAGAAAGAAAGAAAAAAAGGAAGGAAGAAAAAGAAGGAAGGAAGAAAGAGGGGGGCTGGCAAAAGATATGGCAATACTGTGTTATATAAAAAGAAGAGCTGAATATTTAAGCAGGCACAACCATGATATGCGTTTATATACACTCAGACCTGTCTAGAAGGAAGACAAGAAATTAGTTTCCATGGTTGCCTCCAGAAACAGAAGCCAGCTCACACACACAACTGACAGCCTGACTAAGACAGGTAGGAGGATACAACTTGTGCTATTTTTGTCTGCACTTCTAATTTCACACTGTCTACCTGTAGCATTTATTTTTAAAATTGGATTGTAAAACCACATATAACATAATTGCCTTCAGTTTGTTTGTTTTGAGACAGGACCTCAAGAAGCTGAAACCCAGGATGTAGAGTTTCAGATATGTATGAAATTTTGAAAAATTCCTATCTGCCTAGAAATACCTTCAGATTATACCAGTTTAATTGATTAGATTTAATGATGCTTACATTTTTCATGGGTGCTAAAAAGATGGCTCAGCAGGTGAAGGTGCTTGTTGTACAAGCCTGGTTATCTAAACTTGACCCCTGGAATGCATGTACAGGTAGAAGGGGAAACTGACTCTCTGACCTCTTCATACATGCACATGTGCACACACACATGTAGACTCGCAATAAATAAAACTACCCACAAGTACACACCAAATATATGGTGAAAAGGTTAAAAAAGAAAACACCTTTTAACACAAAAAGATCACTTCCTGACATTGTATACTTGATTCACTAGAAAAGCTTTCATTAGGAACATGCATTTCCCCCCAAAAGGAGGGTTTCATCATTATTATTTTTAATTGAATCTTGCTATGTAGATTTATAGCTTGTGAGACCTGACTCAAAATAATAGTAACAAAAAAATAGCAATTATAAACTAATAAGTTTAAGCTTTTATTAGTGAGGATAATAATGTAGAAATTGCCAGTCCAAAAGAAAGGTTTTTATCTTATTCCTATTTTAAGAATGCTAAAACAAAAACAAAACAAAACAAAACAAAAACCACTCTAAAACAGTCGTGTACAAGGTCTAAAGAAAAACATTTCATGATAACAGAAATGTTTCACAGAACAAGTGGACAATTCTGCTTGGGTGACAGAATTAAAATCTGCTAGTCAGAATGAGTAGCAACCATTGTATTTCCTGGAAGTCTCTTCAAAACTAAAGAAGTTAAAGTGATAGCTAGCTATCCTTAACCAGGACAAGCCATCTTAGTGGGCCCGTTGGGTCTACGGCTGTGAAACGCCAATCTACACACTTTTCATTCTGGAACAGCAGTCTGAGCAGGGCAGGCCACAATAGGGCACATTCGAGCTATAAGAGAAGCCCCATTGCCAGAAAGCCAGTGACAAACAAGGCTTCCTTCATTTTTCCTTCTTTAAATAACCCTCCCTCATCTCAGGGCATGTGCTCCGGGGCTGTCTGTGGAAACCTGAAATCTTAATACTATTGAACTCTATAAACACACCTTTTCACCCAAAGGACATACTTGGTAGCTTCTCTTCAGACTAAACAAATTGCCAACATGCCGACTCTTGTACTTTGCAGCCATTATTAAATGAAGGAAGGTTTACTTCCCACGAAGTGCTACTCTATCTGATAACCTCTCAGCTACTAAGTGACAAGTGTGCATGCACAGTATACAGTGTGGGTACACTGGACAAGGGTGACTCACGGCCTAGACACAGAAGTGCAGGGCCACACCAGGTTTCATTTCCACCCAGAAAAGCATACAACCCAGAGGTTCCCAGACAGACCACAGTTTTTGTAATGGAATTACAAAAAGAAGTTACTGCACATCGAGGAAAGCGTGGAGAAAGCTAACACACAGGAATGTGGTTGTAGCTCACATGGAGGCCCTGAGTCCAATCCCTAACACTGAGAAACAAACAGCAACAAGAATCCAACAGTCTAGAATGCTGAATGGAATAAGACCCCACAGCAACTCCTGGTGCCGTCTCCATGTCTGCCATTCTGGGGACTGACTCTCACAACCGTTCTCTCTTCTTTGTTATTTCCCAACCTTCTGTTACTCTCCTCCATTCTACCTGTTCCAAGTTTGCTGAGCTTTTTTTTTTTTTTTTTTTTTTTAAAGTCAAAATCTGACCCACATCTCAACAGCATCAACCTCTGCTCTGTTTTTCTACTCTGGAATTGGCCTTTCCTTCCAGGGAAAAGCTTTATCTCTATTTCAAAGCAGACTGCCACAGCCAGGACTCTCAGGTGCCTGACTCACAGCCAGCGATGGCTGGAGATCCTCTGGCCCAACTAGAGAGAGAACTATCAAAGGGCCATGGCTACTTACCTCGGACCTGCTTTTTTATTTCTTTGGCAGAATCCAGCCATGTCTGTAAAAAAGAAGAAAAGGTGTTCACACAGAGCTCCAGACACACAGATAATTCAGCATGGAGGCAGCTCACTGGCCACCTCGGGAGAAAACACCTCCAGATGAGACTGTAGTTCCCTGGAAGCCTTTGCGTTAATTTTACAAAGCACAGTGTTTCTCCACAGCAAAAAAGGAAACCAGAGGTTGGCTTGAATCCACACTCTAGTATGTCCTGGCTGAGTAACTAGAGCCTCTCTGCCTAACCTCCTTCATCTCTAAAATGTGAATTTTGTCATAGTATTTATCTCACATAGTTGCTCACATAACTGCTCATATATGTAAGTCTGCTTATAAACAGCAAATGTGAAATAAGCAAGTGCTATTTATAGTAGATGGGAAAGATCAGTAAAGATCTAGAACTGGGATAATGGACAACTTCCCCATCTTATTTTCTCCTCTAACCTCTGGTCTTGTTTCTATGTCAACACAGCCTCTGGTGCATGGTTCATTACCCAGTCAATGTTTACTGAATGAATATATCTTGCCCTCTCCCCTAATCTCTCCCTTCTTGGTTCTTACACCCAACTTAAGAGTCTATACATCGGGCTGGTAAGATGGCTCAGCGGGGAAGAGCACTGACTACTCCTTGGAAGGTCATGAGTTCAAATCCCAGCAACCACATGATGGCTCACAACCATCCGTGATGAGATCTGATGCCCTCTTCTGGTGCATCTGAAGACAGCTACAGTGTACTTACATATAATAAATAAATAAATCTTTAAAAAAAAAAAAAGAGTCTACACATCATAGAGCAGGTCTGTTCAACCTACAATATCCCCTGCAACAGAATGGCACTTTAAAAAGCCTCACTATTAACAACCCTTCACAAGCCTCTAGGAGAGATAAAAGACAAAAACTGCTAAATTTCTAGTATTATTTAGAACGTTTTGTTTTGAGATAGGGTCTCATTATATTAGTACTAGATGGTCTAGAACTCAGTATGTAAACTAGGTTAGCCTTGAACTCACAGAAATCTATCTGCCTGTCTCCCAAGGGGTGGAATTAAGGCATGTACCACCACACTCAGCATATTTACAATGTTAGATTTTAAACTATATTAAACTGTTTAAAACTATAAGATATACATACATTTTGGATGAAACCCGTTGGTAGAATACATGCTGCTTACATGTGCAAGGTTCCCAGGCTTAATAGTCCACACACACTCACACTCACACACACATGTACATATTACACACTCACACACTCATTCAAAGACACACATACATATTACATACTCACACACACACACATGTACATATTATATACTCATACACAGCACATACACACTCACATAAAAATTAAGCACATGCTTGTGACATCGCTGTCACAGAGGAAGTACCTGAGTTCTTTTCTTTTCCTCTCATTTGGTCAAAGGCAAGGAAATTTAAACACAAATGCTAAATCTGGTGGATGTCTGAAAACCTTTGGCTTATATGCACCCCAAAATGCTTACTAGTGGCACCCACAGCAGGTGGGCTCCATATTCTCTACTGTTTTAAGAGACTTTCCAGCTCTTCATTATAGAGATCCCATAAGCAATTCTGACTCTGGGACTAAAATCCCCACCAAGCTGACACTGAAAAAGGCAAATCCAGATTTGTGTCAATCACAGAGAAGCTTCAAAGTCTAAGCTATCTTACAGAACCGGTTACTGCTTAGGGGTGAGATGGCTAAGCAGGTAAAAGCACCCACTGCCGACCGACCAGCCTGAGTCTAATCCCCAAGCTCTGCGGTAGAAGGAGAACACCAGCTCCCAAACGTGGTCCTCTGACCTCCATACACCTGCGGACCCTGATCCCAACCCCACACACAAAATGAATTAATACAATTTATAATTTAATATAATTTATAATTTTTTGAACAAGATCAAAGGCCAAGGTTAAAAACAGATCAAAAGCAGAAACAAAATCTTTCAGCAATAATAAAATCAGTATATGTACTTCTTTGCTCAATTTAAAATATTCAATTCTTGGTATTGTATTAAGCCAACAAATGTTTGAGGAATGATCCCCTGTGGGTGGCATTGTGGTTATGAAGATAAGACTAGGGCTGAAGAGATGGCTCAGCAGTTAAGAACACTGGCTGCTCTTCCAGAGGACCCAGGTTTAATTCCCAACACCCACATGGTAGCTCAGGGGATCTGGTACCCTCACAAATACATACATGCAGGCAAAACACCAATGCACATAAAATTTAAAAACAAACAAATAAAGGCTAAAATAACACTTAATGAGCACCGGGCGGTGGTGGCGCACGCCTTTAATCCCAGCACTTGGGAGGCAGAGGCAGGCGGATTTCTGAGTTCGAGGCCAGCCTGAGTTCCAAGACAGCCAGAGAGCTATACAGAGAAACCCTGTCTCGAAAAACCAAAAAAAAAAAAAACCACTTAAGGAGCAATCACTAATGAGAGATGAGTGGTGAGCAAGCATTTGCCTGCCCTGCGTGTGACTGCTGCAGTGCTGTGCTGAAGCCCAGAGCATCTCGGAACGCAGATCTGAAGGAACTTTAGGAAATGTATCTGGGAAGTCTGATTCTTGAAATGCAGGGGTCCGTCAGACAAAGAAGAAATGGAATTAGATAGGTACAGAAGTACAAAACAGCTGCTGTGCATAGTTCAGCACAGCTTGAGCACAGAGGTAATCATGGAAAACAGAGGTACAACTAAAAGTACAGTAAGGGCCAGGACACGGAGACAACACTGTGCTGAGAAACCCGGGCCACATCAAGCTCTAGGCAAGTGGGAGCCGCTGAGGGGCTTAAAATAAAGGAATGACAGTCATCGGAAGTACAACTCTAGTCAGAGTATCTGTCACTGAGAACACATACTGAGGTCTAATAAGTATGAGGGATAAGGCTCCGGGTCTTAACCTTCCCCACTGGTCATTAGCTGTATAACCTTGATATGGGACAATCTTGCAGAACTTCAGTTTCTCTTGATGAAGAGAAAAAGCACTTCATTAATAATACTGTCTCCCTCCCTCTCTTCTGTCTCTGTCTCTGTCTCTGTCTCTCTCTCTCTCTCTCTCTCTCTCTGTGTGTGTGTGTGTGTGTGTGTGTGTGTGTGTAAATTCTAGAAGGAAAATCTGAGAATACAAGAATCCACTACCTGCATGGATGCCCTGGAGAGGCAGGTGTGTAATCACTGCCACCAACATGAGAAGGGGAATTTCCAGCAGCTTACACTGCAGTCTCCATACCTTAGAGGTTGTGCTGTCCCACACGGCTAAACCAAAGTAGTCTTCTTCCAACAGGTTGAGGTGCTCGCATACTCGCTTAAGCAAATCTTGTCCCTTAGCATGTTTCTGTGAAGACACACAAAGACTAGTTAAGGTTCTTTATTCTTTTATTCATCACCAAAATTGTTCAAAAAGTGTGATTTTCCAATTTCCTTTTTTACCTTTTGTAACATTCTCAGAGAGCTGCACAGTCTAAGTAGAACACGATGTATAAAATCCCTCTTCTTTGATATATCAGCTTATAAATGCAACATATTACAGCATTTTGGCAACAGCGGCAATGTTAAGTAAAACCCCATCTCCCCTCTTCCTCCATCTCCTCCCAAGCATCACACACACCGTCAACAGAGGCCCTCGCTATGTGATCCTCCAGTGTGCGAAGCTTAGGTGCTAGGACTACAGACACACATAACCACAGCCAACTAAGCACACTCACTTACTCAGATTCTCATAGTCACATTCTACTCTGCCCCCATGCACTCTCATAATATTTTTTGTGTAGTGTTTCATGAATTATGCAATGGGTTACAACCAGTTACCATGATCCATAGAGGTTTGGACTGTTGCTATGTATCATAATGCTAAATTCTGTATCCCAAAGCCTGTAGTTGGGCAAAAGAGAGGTAGGTGCGACTTCAGTTCCCAAGCTTGGGGACTGGGGCGGGGGGGAGGGGGGGATAAAGGGAGGAGGGGAGGAAGAAGTCACCAAGGTGTAGATAGGTGGATCTTGAGCTTATGGCCATGAGGGCTGGCCAGTTGGTGTAGGAGCAGCTCAGGTGGAATATGACAAGCAATACCTCAAGGTTATTGACAGGGAAACTGACAAAATGGCATAGAGGGCTTCTATCTGCCCTGCTCTGGTGCTTTTAAGGCTTATTATAAATATAAAGGCTTTGTGTCTTTTATTTGGGAGCTAAATAATCTAAGGTGGGGTAGAAACCCCCAAATAATATTTACCACAACATTCATCAACTAAATTACTGGCTCAACTTGTCAACATAGATAACTGTGGCTGTAGAAATTATTTTCACAATAAGAATCAGTGATCATGACTTATATCTGAACTCTCTACAATCTTTTTCTGAGAACTAAATAGACATCCTGTAGACACTGGTGGTTACAGTAGCTACTCAATAGTGTTATGAATCATTTACTTACAAATTCAAACCACTTCTAAAGTTGGGCACTTAGACTCTTGCCTAAAAGGAAGAATGAATGTCCTAATTTACAGGCCATGAATTAAAGTTAAAACAAACTGGCTCCTCTATGAGCTAATCAACTGTGTCATTTCAATTAACAGCTTGCTCAGCTGTGAAATAAGAATTTTAATACCAGTTTACTAAAAAACAAACACACCAGAAACATGTTAATGTCTTCTGAGAAATTTATACAAAAATACTTCAAAAATCGTATATCTTTTTTTCCTGTTTTGGGGGTTGATCCTTGTATGTGTCGTGAACCTATGCTATTACTGAGCTATATCCTAGCTGTATGGGTCTTTTTAGTACATACACTTGACATAGCCTCTTTTTAATTAATCAATTTAAATGACTATTAGTAATCTTCATAATCATTCATTCAGTATTAACTCATTTATATAGCATCATTTCCTTCCCCCTTTTTTTCTGATTTCACCCTAAATGACTGTCAATAATTGGAGAAATCAAGTACATTTCCCTAACCCCTTTATTCATAATTCCCAAATCCAGGAGTTCTAAAAAATCCAAAATCTAAAATCCAACTTGAAGGAGTCAACTTATCTTATTACTAAGGCTCATTTGTTGAAAAATTCTGGCAATTTATAACCTCCATTTATCCATCTTAGAACAAATCTTTATATTTTTGCCATAGAAACAACATATTTGAGTCAGGCATAGTAGCACATGTCTGGAATCCTTGCACTTGGTGACAGAGGCAGGAGACAGGAGTTTGGAGTTCAAGACCATCCTAGGCTACATAACAACTTGAAGACCAGCCTGAGCTATAGTTCCCATCTCAACAACACCACAATTACAAAATTAAAGATAATATGTATTCTATATATAATATTTTAGAATGCTTGTGGTTGGATACATTTACATATGTACAAAATTTGACCCAGTAATCATGAAGTTCAAGCACATGAATCACACATTTTATCCATAAAACTATTAGTACTTGAAATAATTGTGCATACAGCAAACACAGCATAACCGGCAACTAGCATTCTAGTTAAAACAACAGTCAACAGATGTTTTTGTCCTAAAGAGACAAAGAAGAAGCTAAATAACTGACACTTACTCAATCCTGACTCAATTACTAATTCTTTCATAAAAATTAGAGATTTTAAGAAATGGATGTATATATGTATATTTTCCAATGGGAAAAAAACCCAGCATGATACAATTTTTACTTCTATATTCTATCTTATGGGACTAAAGACATATCAGATACAATGAATGACTGAGGCTTAGATCTGGAGGAACAGAATGTTAGAAATAGAGTCTGAGAGTGTGTGTGTGTGTGCGCGTGTGTGTCCACATGAATTTGTGTGCATCACCTGTTTGCAGGTGTCTGAGGAGGCTGTAAGTGGATGTCCAATCCCCTGGAACATAGGCAGTTGTAGGCCATCATGTGGGTACGAGGAACTAAACTCAGTTCTCTGTGAGGGGCAGCAAATGCTCTAAGCCATCTCTCCAGCCATGAAACCTTTCTGTCTCTCTCTCTGTCTCTCTGTCTCTCTCTCTCTCTCTCTCTCTCTCTCTCTCTCTCTCTCTCTCTCTCTCTCTCTCTCTCTCTCTCTCTCTCTGCCTCTGTCTCTCTCTCTCTGTGTATGTTTATGTATGTACACATAACACATGTATGTGAATGTGTGAGCTTCACAGCATGCATGTGAGCCAGGTATCAGTCCCTTGCCTTGTAACTTATTTGAAAGAGGGAATCACCACTTCCTATACCAGGCTATCTGCTCACCAACTTAATGGAACTCTTCTGTCTCTGCATTCGCCTCCTTGCAAGAGGACAGGGATTACAGATGCTAATGCAGCCAGCGTTGTGTGGGTTCTGGGCATGTGAACTCTCAGCTGCATGGCTGGGCTTTTGCACTAGACATCTCCTAGTAATTTCTTTTTCAAACGTAATTATAGGATAGCTGGAAATTCAGACTATTTTGGAAAATCTGGTCATAGAGAGGCACCATACATAATACATACATACATATTATCTTTTGAAAAACATAATGATTTTAAGTCCTAAGATCTTGACAGATTAAAGGAGGAAAAAAATAAGACTCACAATTTTCCTGTCCCTTCATTTCTAGAAAGCCACGGTCAACATCATTTCCACCCACAGAATGTCCTCGGGTTGGCCTTGTCTATAGCACAGGAAGCCACTGTGAGTGCTCTGACCTCTGGGACTAAGACAACTTACCTCCACTACACATTCGTAGACTGTGTCATCCAACAGGGAGACCTTGCAGTGCATGTTTCTGTGTCTTCTGACCGGCTTCTGGGAGGCTTCGGGTTCTCCTTCTGCTTTCAACTCTGGGTCCTCTTTCACCTCTGTTCCAGAGCACTCTTCAATCCCTTCTCCTTCCTTCGTTTCAGAATCTGGGTCCTCTCTGTGTTCTTCCTGAGCTGGCTACACATTCATGACACCAAGTCATTGAAAAGGTACTCACAAATAAGTCACACACTCCTACCTATAGTAAATAATATAGTACCTCTACTATAAAGATATGAATAGAAAAAAAAATTAAAGCAAAAACAATTTGAATTATATTAACTATATCATATTTTTCTAAAAGGTATTATGATTTCCCTAAAGATGTTCAACGTTACTATTCTTAATTTTTTTTTCAGGTACAATCCTATCAAATCAGTAAATGACAGTGGGACACCAATCTACTTCTCAAATTTTTGCTGTCTCTATTCTATGATCATCAGCTTTAGCAAGGTCACTTTGTGAACTGAAGATAAAATGATTTGTTACATGCTTTACATTTTATAAACAGCTAAAAGTCCCTGAGGCCTATGTATCTTGTACATATCTGCACTAAGCAAATGAAGGTGGCAGGCTAAAACGTGTGACTGCACCTTAATGCCTCTCTGCCTTGGAGCAGCCAAACAAGGCTGAAGGGAGGGAGAGGAAGACTGAGGCTGGCCTCCTTTGGCAACCATTAAGTCCCTATGCGACACAGGAAAGCCAGAAAATATATATTTAGTTATGTGAGTACACTGTAGCTGTCTTCAGACACACCAGAACAGGACATCCGATCTCATTACAGATGGTTGTGAGCCACTATGTGGTTGCTGGGAATTGAACTCAGGACCTCTGGAAAAACTACCAGTGCTCTTAACCACTGAGCCATCTCTCTAATCCCAAAAGTCAGAGAATATTTTGACCCATGTTTTCTTACTGACTTTTTGTAGTTGTTTTGGTTTTTAAAAGATAGTTAACTAGCCTCAAACTTGTATTTCTCTTGCTTCTGTCTATTAAGTGCTGGGGTTAGGGGTCACGCTGGACTATTTTCTTACTTTCTTTTTTTTTTTAAAGATTTATTTATTATTATAAGTAAGTATACTGTAGCTGTCTTCACACACACCAGAAGAGAGCATCAGATCTCATTATGGGTGGTTGTGAGCCACCATGTGGTTGCTGGGATTTGAACTCAGGACCTTCAGAAGAGCAGTCAGTGCTCTTACCTGCTGAGCCATCTCACCAGCCCTATTTTCTTACTTTCAACACAATAAATCTATGGAGAGTTTTAATTAAATTCTATGATTTTTTTTCTTCCAAAACAATACATGACTGAAATTTACATATGAAAAGGAAAAGACTGAATTGCTTGCCTACTGTACTAGATTCAGGAATAGCTAACAGGCTTGAAATAGCCTCCACTACCATCTCACACACAGCCTCAGAGAGGCCTTCAGGAGCTATCGAATTTGTCCCCACCCATTGGACTGTTTCTTATATCAACAAGCAGTCTGTTGCTCCTCCCACCTTCATGTGGGTGGGTATCAGGCTTGCCGCAGCAAACACTCCACCCTCTGAGCCCATACTTACAGAGCGTAACTTCTCAAGATACCTCCTATCCTAGAACCTGGTGTACATAGTAGGTTTTCAATAGTTATGTTTGAATGAGTGGATGGATGGATGGATGGGTGGATAGATGGATGGTGAATGAATGAATGAATAAATGAACAAACAAGCATTTAAAACTAATAGATGAGTGCTGGGGGTGCACACCTTTAATCTCCAGCCCTCAGGAGGCAGAGACAGGTAGATCTCTGTGAGTTAGAGGCCAGCCTGGTCTACAGAGCTAGTTTCTAGGCTACCCAGGCCTACACTGCAAGACCTTTTCTCAAAAAACAGATAGATAGATAGATAGATAGATAGATAGGTAAGTAGGTAGGTAGGTAGGTAGGTAGGTAGGTAGGTAGGTAGGTAGATAGATAGATAGATAGATAAATAAACAGACAGACAAATAATAGCAAACAAACAAGCCTAATAGACGAAACTGGGAATGCTTGTCATGCAAGCATGAGGCCTATCACTTTTCTGTGGTTTCTATGCGGTCCCTAACTTAGGGACTTATAGATCTCATTCATAACTATTACATAGTGAATCTTTTTTCCTGTGTGTGTGTGTGCATGCGTGTGCGTGCGTGTGTGTGCGTGGTCATGCATATGTGTAAGCGCACACACGTGTAAGTCAGAGGACAACTTTTAGGAGCTGACTCTTGGTATCTACCTCAGAGGCAGGGTCTTGGATGTTTCTCCCAATGCTGCTGTTCACTCTAAGCTTACTGTCCCACAAGCTTCCAGGTGAGTCTCCTGTCTCCACTTTGCATCCTGCCAGAGGAATGCTGGGATTACAGGTTTGTTCTACCACACTGAGCTTCTTAAGAGGGCTTTAGGGATTTGAATCAGGTCACCAGACTAATGCAGAAAGCCTTTCACCCCCTGAGCTATCTACACAACCCTGGACCTTGTTTTAATATTGTTTTACTAATGGTCAGTGCCTATTATGATTTCATCCTAAAGTCGGTCTTTGGCACTCTGAATATACAAGTAATATTTCTGGAAATACATTTAATAGTTTTAGAAGTCTAATGAAACTATATACCCCAAACTTTAGGCCTTTCACTGAAGCACACACAGGACTTAAACTTTAATACTCCAGATAATATTCGAAGCTCCGGAAGTAAAATTTTGTACACACTAAGGCTGGGAAGAACAAGATTCCTAGAAAACAGGTCGAGTTACACTACTACTGCTTTCACATGTGGTTTGGACAAAGGAACAACTTATGTTTAATTACACTGTGACAAAGTTAAAGCCCAGTATGAATAAATACTACAGAAGGAGCAGATGAGATGGTTCATCAGGTAACAGCACTTGCTGCCCAGCCTGGTTACCTGAGCTTGATTCCTGAAGGCCACATGGTGGGAAAAAGAGAATTGACTCCCCAAAGTGGTGCTCTGGTTTCCACGTGTACACAGTGATGCATGCACATGCATGTACACACAGAAATAGATAAATGTAATAAAAAATTAAAACTATTACACAAGGAATAGAATTAACATTGTTATCTACATCTCGCAATAATGCTCCCTACAGGTTAATAAGGCAGGCATGGTTCATATCTATCACCCTGGTATGGCCCAAATCCATCACGTGAATTAATGAAGTTTTTTTTAAAAAAGATTTATTTATTAGTATACATAAGTACACTGTAGCTGTCTTCAGACGCACCATAAGAGGGTGTCCAATCTCATTATGGGTGGTTGTGAACCACCATGTGGTTGCTGGGATCCAAACCAGGATATTAGGAAGAACAGTCAGTGCTCTTACCTGCTGAGCCATCTCGCCAGCCCCCTAAATACCATTAACTTTGTTTTTGGTATTTATTTATTTATTTATTTATTTATTTATTTATTTATTTAGGTTTTTTGAGACAGGGTTTCTCTGTGTAGCCCTGGCTGTCCTGAAACTCACTTTGTAGACCAGGCTGGCCTCAAACTCAGAAATCCGCCTGCCTCTGCCTCCCAAGTGCTGGGATTCAAGGCATGGGCCACCACTGCCCGACTATTAATGAAGATTTTCATTGAAGGGCCACACTGGCTGATAACTCTTCTGTCCCTAATTCCACCAAATGAACTCTAAACTACCTCACTCCTCTCTTGCTCTCTCAATAAAACTCAAATTTGTTCCACTGTTGCAGTAAGATGATATATGGACTGAAAACACTCATTTGATAGTTTTCTCTTATTTTTCTGACTTACAAGGTATATGTTTTTAAGTCAGGTTTCAACTGATGACATTAATTTTTTTAGAGAAGAAACTCTTCATGCTATTTATCTTTATCAATGCCTAAGTCAACTGGTTCATAAGAAACAAAACCAAATATTCTTCTATGAAAAGTACAGCATATAATGTGCCTTCATTATCTTCTCCCCCAGTTACATGCCTCACCTGTGTATCTACACTGCTTAGTGAGTGAAGATCCAGAGATGGGTCTGTTTTGAGCTCAGGTTCAGGAGCCGCAATGGGGGCCTTTAAAATGATGTCTTCATCAAGGCTAGTTCCAAGTTCTATCTCCTTCTGACCTCCTTCGCCTTTCTCTTTCTCTGACTCTACTTCTCTGCCTTCTTCTTCAGAGACCTGCGACTTTGGCCTTTTGAGGAATGAGGAGAGCAGTCGTGATAGGCCTCTGCTTTCTGATGTCCGTTCCTTGTTCTTGGTCAAGTCTTCATGTGTTGGAGTGTCCCCATTGGACGCTTTCAGCTTTTGTTCACCCTGATTACTGCCCTCAGCTGTGGCCCCTTGGGAAGCCTCCTCCAGCTGAGTTTCTTGTTGGCCTGAGTTTGCAGCTCCCTCACCTTCTTCCTTCTGTTGCTGGTGCTGAGAATTCTCAGCTTCCGCCACTAGACTCTTCTCTGTCGTCATGATGTCCCTATTAAAAGGAAGAAGAAACGGGAACTAGTATAAGCAAAACACATTGCTGCAAGCAAACCCCTAAACCTCAGAAAGCTAATAGATTTGGATTTAATCACCAACAGAATTCCAATCCATTAAACAGAAGATCTTGCATTAAGGCACAAAAAATTTTTTTATCTACACATCCTGAATAAATTATCAATGCCTTAAGTCATGAAAGATATGCACATTGAGAGACTAGCTTAAAACAATATCTAGGACTGGAGAGATGGCTCAGCGGTTAAGAGCAGTGGCTGCTCTTCCAGAGGTCCTGAGTTCAATTCCCAGCAACCACATGATGGCTCACAGCCATCTGTAATGGGGTATGGTGCCCTCTTCTGGTGTGTCTAAAGACAGCTACTGTGTACTCTTATAAATAAAATAAATTAAAAAAAAAAACAGTATCTACCAAGGCCATGTCATGAAATCCACCATAATTAAAGGTTCAGAACTGTACATAGCAAATACGCCTTCATGCTCCCTAAGACAAGGCATCTGGGCACTGTTCTTTCAGGGTGTCAGTCAAAACTGCAAGGTTTGCAGGAATTCCATCCCTAGAGACGATTACATTTAAGAGTTCTATGAATCTCTTTTGCTTTCCTTCGTCGTACTTCTTAGGGTGAAGACTTTTCCATTAGGAAGAACAAACAAAAGATTCTGATCATTTGCTATCAGAGTTGACAACAGCAAGGACAAGTATACAGTCAAACTAACCGCACAAAAGATGTCCTCAGTTTTCATGACGTAATACCAAAATACAGCCTCATTCAGAGGCATCCCATTTTAAGCTCTTCAAAAGAATCTTTCTTCTGAGAAATAAGCTTTTGAAAGCTCAGCATTTTTGGAAGAAGGAAGTGCAACCATTATGCTAGGAGAGGAAACCAGGGAAATGCTATAGAGAACATTTTAGAAAACCAATGTTGATTTACGTCATGTCTTACGTGAGCGGAGAGGGCAGGCTGCAAACCTCACATAT
This sequence comes from Mastomys coucha, assembly GCF_008632895.1. NCBI lineage: Eukaryota > Metazoa > Chordata > Mammalia > Rodentia > Muridae > Mastomys > Mastomys coucha. The sequence continues at coordinate 88,322,153 of NW_022196900.1, forward strand.
ATGAAGCTTGATGTCAAGGTTCCAGCACTATTCCTCAAGCCCCAGGATGAGAGTCAAAGGCATCGTCACTGCCGTTCCCGTTCAGACGACACGTCCCTTAGAGAGGCCTCCCCAGCACCCACTGAAGTGGTGGCCCTGCGCCCACAGATGCCCTCTCAGCATCTACAGTCTACAACACTGCAGACCTGGGCAAACCCTCCTCAATTTAAACACAAGGTCTTATGACATAAGATCTTGAGTCTTTTTTAAGAGATTCATTTTCTTTTTAATCTCGTGTGTGTGTGTGTGTGTGTGTGTGTGTGTGTGTGTGTGTGTGTGTGTGTGTGTCTGCGTGTGCTGAGGAGGTCAGGGAGGGTGTCTGATCTCCTGGGGCTGGAGTTACAGGCAGTGCGGGTGCTGGGAATCAAACTTTCTTTGCTCTGCACAGAGGAAGTACTCCTAACTGCAGAGCCAGCTGTCCAGCCTGTGAGTCTTTTTCACCACCGCACACCCAATGCCTAGAACAGACCCTGCACATAACTAATATTAAGCGTTTGTGTGTGGTATATGTGTATAAGTGTGTACGTGCGTGGGGGGACAGAGGTCAATGTTGGGTGTCTTCCTCAATTACTCTCTCCTTTATGGTTGTGAGACAGGGTTTCTCACTGGACCTGGAATTCACTGATTTGACTGTTCAGTGAGTTCCAGGGATCAGTCTGCTTCCTCAGTGATGCGGACTACATCAGTGACAGGTGACACCGAGCTCAGCAGTTTTCCATGGGTGCTGACCATCTAAACTCAGATCCTCATGCTTACAGGTAACAGGCACCTTTCTGACAGACCCATCTCCCCAGCCCCTTAATAAAAGTTTGGTTTTTTTTTTTCTATTTTGTTTTATTTTGTTGTTTTTATTAGAGATAGGGTCTCATTATATAGCCCTGGCTGTCCTGAAACTCACTCTGTAGACCAGGCTGGCTTCAAACTCAGAGATCCACCTGACTCTGCCTCCTCAGTGCTGGGATTTAACATGTGCACCACTATGCCCAGTTTGTTTTTTTGTTTTATTAGGATTACATGTGAAAGTCAGAAGGCAACTTGTGGGGACCAGTTCTCTCCTTTCACTTTATGGATTCTCAGGATTAAACTCAGGTCAGGCTTGACAACAGGTGACTTTATCCACTGGGCCAACTCAATGACCAAATATATATTTTAATGATTTAATTTCACCTGAGTTCATTTGATATCTATAAACATCAAAGGCACCCTCTAAATTTATTCAAGCAAACTTATTCATCCATCAAATACTTATCAAGCATTTAGCACAGGTCCAAGGCTTAGTGCCAATGATGTCACAGTAAATAAAACAAACAAGGTCTCTATCCCAGAGAAGTCTACTCTGGATTCAACTCTGATACAATGATGTGCAGCATAAGTCTTCCTAAAGCAGGAGGCACTCCCAGAACAACCACAAACACCGGGAACAGAGCAATGGAAGTGGGAAGCCCCTAACCCTTGCACTGGGCACTGTTTCTCCTGTCAAGCCCCATGTCAGTTACATTACCTCAACCAAACCTTTCAATAACCCCACAGTGGGGGCGGGAGGTATCATCGGATCTTGTAATTGAGGACACTTCAATTCGAGAACTACCCTGTCCCACAGGGTTCTAGACTGGGTCAAGACTGGTTCATTATTTTGCTAGGACGAGGCCTGCCCACATCAATAGTGCTAGTCGGTTGCAAGCCATTACAAATAGTATCAAAATAAATGAAGGCATAGTAATAAAAGGAAAGCCCTTATACCTCTAATCTAGTTTCAAATATTAAAAGTATTTTTTTAAAATGATATTTAAAGTACAACTTCTAACTTCATTGAAACAACTCTGCAAATATAATACAGCTATGGTCTCTGTAAATACTGCACCAACCACAACCTGATCTAATTTTTTGCTCCGGAGGTATACTTGTACTCAAGAGAAATAAAATGGTCGCCACCTTCGTATCAGGAGTAGAAAACACATGTCTGAAATTACCTTTCATTAAACCCCAAAGCAATTAAAGAACACAAGAAGAAAACCCAGATGTGAAACCTCTGTTGCTAGACAGAAATAACAAGGGCACCGCAAGACTCCCTTCATAAAAACTAAGCAAGGGACGCTGAGGACGGCACATGACGTCCATGGACTGCACACACAGCTAGACATCCGCTCCACCAGAAGGGAACAGAAGTCATCTCTGCACTAACATTTCCCAACATGGAAGATTTTACACCAGCTTCTCCCATAAAGACTTCAAAATCTGCCCTGAAAGTTTCAGCAAGACAATAACGTCGTGTCTGACAGTCTTGAGCACGCAGCTTTAGTAGACAGACAGTATTTATCCTTGTGTTTTAGTTTTAAAGACAGACGCATCTTCTAAGCAGCAAAGAGCCGCTTTCAGAAAATGGAACATGAACACTGAGAAAACCTTTACTCAACAAATGCTTGCCAAATTCATGCAAGAAGCACACAAAGGCCCACGGTATAAAGTGTGCAGGTGGAACCACTAGCATCCTTTGGGACTCAAAATCAGACCTTAGAATTCAGCTACCCGCCGAAGTGTGCCAGGGCCACACTTCCCATGCAGACATGGCACTTGCCCGGATTCAGCACTCTGGATATCTCCTTTCATAAAATCTCAGCCACGGTTAGAACACAATGATTGAGATACACATAAAATTATAAAATAAAAACAAAAGAATCAATATACTTTACCACGAATTTGAACATTTGAAAAAAAAAATTACGGCATGAAGGCATACACCTTTAATCTCAACAATCCCAAACTTGAGACTGGCCAGCCTGGTCTATAGAGAGGGTTCCAGGACAGCCTGGTCTACAGAGAGGGTTCCAGGACAGCCTGGTCTACAGAGAGGGTTCCAGGACAGTCAAAGCTACACAGAGAAACCCTGTCTCAGAAAAACAAAAAACAAAACAAAAAATAAACAAATAATTGGTTTTAGCTTTTTGAAACAGTCTCTTATAGCCCATGCTAACCAACTTCAAACTGCCTATGTAGCCAAGGCTGACCTTGAACTCCTGATCCTCCTGCCTCTACTGCTTGAAGACTGGAACTACCAGTGCATGTCACCAATTCAATAAATAATTATTATTTTGAGTAGCTCAAATGTGTCCTGGCAAGTCAGTGGTGCATGCAATCAAATTCCTCAAGTTACCGATGACAGCGTGGATCCACAGAGGAAGATACAAAGCCTAGTGCGGAACCAGGACACCCACTACAGACAGATGCTCACTGCTGAATGATGCTATTCTCAACCTAGTACAAAGCCCAAAGGAAAGTATCTATTTACTTAATGTCACAAAGAGGTCTTTTGATTGTTGTAAAGAAAAAAAAAATCAGCACAACACTGAAGACAAAGAGATGCACTCCCATTCAGAGTCAGTCTTAATCCTCCAAGCCCTGAGAACTGGACGCATTTGGAATCAGAGATACATCTGTCCTAACAGTGTGCATCTGCTATCTGGAGGCAAATCAGATCTTTAAAGGTCCCATACTAAGCCGATTGAGAAGGTCCAATGAGGTCTTTCTTTTTATTTTTCTTTAAATCTTTCTTAAATTAACAGAGTTGGTGTTCCATTAAAGCTTTTTAGGTGGAAAACTTAATGAGAGCAGTACAATTTGGTAGCGTTATAAAAACTTCCCTTGCTATCCACATTTAAGAATAAAGTCTAATGATATAATTATCCATTTTACTCTTCAAATTGGCTCACAGAGTACCTATATTCATGTTTACTGAGTGCTAACCAGGTCTAAGGTTTTGGCTTAGGTCTCTAATACACAAATCTTAAGTAGAGAAGAAATCCATAGATAGCTAAAACTAAAAAAGGAAAACCTACTATTTCATCTGACAGGGTGTTCTAGGTGAAATAAGGACTTACATAAAGTAATAGAAAACACTCAAAAAGCATTCAACTAGAGCAACTGGGAAAAGCTCCTGAAAAGGATGGCTTTTAAATTAAGGATGAATACAGATGTCAACAAAAAGAAACTTGAGGCTCATGAGCAAATGGAATTCCAGGCAGCGGAATTAGCATTAGTAAGAACATTACAGGCTCTTAGGAACCAGCAAGCATCCCAGACTGACTAGAATCAGATCATGAGGAGAAGTAGGAGGTAGTGCAGTTAGAATAGAGCATTCCTTTAAAATTAGATTACAATTGAAATAGCATCGAGCATCTATTAAATATCTACTTGATGGCACACATTATTTTTGTTTAGTACATTATCTTATAACCATTCTGTATACATGAATATTTCCCACATAAACAGCCTCTTCAGAGGTTAAAGAAAGCAATACAGTATCAACATGTACTTTAATAAAAATTTTAATAAACAATGGAGTGATAATTCTATTTTAATTCTCAGGGTAAAAATGTCTGTAATAATAAACCTGGCTGTTAAAGAACCCTGATTGTTGGAACAGTTAACTAGCATTATTTCTAGCACCTTCAGTTTGAAGCTCCACACATGTACAAATTTCTCTTCCTATGAGGTCTACTTGAAGATGGAACATGGAGGCAAGGAGATGACAGTTTAGAAAGACTTGATTACTAAATCATTTGTTCTGAAAGCAGATGAGTCACTGAAGGGTTTCTAAATAGGAAGTGAATAAAAAGTGGAGACAGAGAGAAACTCCACAAAGTCGGGTAAATTCAGGTTATCAGTGCACAGCCACAATGGGAATCCCTAGGGAAGCTGAAACTTATACTGGGTAGACAATAAGTGAAGCTGAAATCAGCCTTCAGAGTAACTGTTACCCTAGTCTCCCTGGCTTATTCGAATTTCTGTGCTATTCCTTAGCACAAGCACTTGTGGGTCTAACCCTAAATGCATTCTATAACATTGGTCCACTCTGATAAATGACTTAGTAAGACACAGCCCACTGAGCACAGTGGTACAGGTTCATAATCCCAGCACTAGGGAAATTGAGGCAGGAAGACCATGAGTTCAAGTTCAGCTTGGACTACTTAGTAAAAGTAGCCTATCTGAAGCCAAACACAAAACAAATGGAACCAACTAGAAGAGTGGTATCTTACACCCATTTAAAAACACAATGGAGATCAGCTCAATTCTACCCTTCCTAGTTCAGTAAGTCACTTAATCAAATCATGGACATAAGTGCTGTCCATAGTGTTCCCTTTGTCCTCTCCAGATCATTCACTTGGGACACAGAGTGGCTCAGCTCCACTGTCATCATGACTGTCAAATCTACACTTCTAGATCAATCTACAGCCCCTTAAAGGACCTGGCTTTCGCCCACCTCACCAATTTCCAGTATGACAACAGTTCACAAGAAAAAAGATTTAAGGGCTTGACTGAACATTCCACAAGAAAAATACAATTCTTGTTTTGTTTTGTTTTTTAACACAGGGTTTCTTTGTACAGCCCTGGCTATCCTGGAACTCACTCTGTATACTAGGTTGGCCTTGAACTCACAGAAATCTCTCTACCTGTCACCACTGCCTGGCTGAGAAATAGAATTATAAGATGTTAGAGATCATAAGCTGTATTTCTAATAGAGATCGAAAGCTGCATTTCTAAGGCTGAAGAGTCAGAGCTCTCATGTGACAATGAATTCACTGTGTATTTTGAGGATGTTACAATGTTACAGGTACATCATAACTAGAAGGCTACAGGAGTGAGACTGGACTTCACTCTCCCTCTCTGCCAGAATTCTCTGGAGATAATCCCTCAGTTCACAGCAATTACATTGTGACTTCCATTCTGTTCTGGTAGTTCAAAGAGAATGCATTTGTCAAAGAAAAGACAAAATCATGTAATTTAAAGTTGACACAAGGTGATTCCTACAGGAAGAATTCATAGTCCCTGGAAATTATAAACAGTTTCATTTACATAAAAACCAAAAATGAAGCCAGGCAATGGTGGCGCATGCCTTTAATCCCAGCACTTGGGAGGCAGAGGCAGGTGGATTTCTGACTTCCAGGCCAGCCTGGTCTACAGAGTGAGTTCCAGGACAGCCAGGGCTACACAGAGAAACCCTGTCTCAAAAAAACAAAAAAAACAAACAAACAAAAAGAATTCCTAATACTCAAAGACATTTAATAATTAATTATATGGTCTGTATAGGAACTCAGCTTATTAAAGTCATCCTTTGTTAGCCACAGAGGACTGGATCTAGGATCCCCAAGGATACCAAAATCCACAGACGCTCAAATCTCTCATTCAAAACAGCATAGTATTTAACTACACACACCCACCTAATTTTTATATTATCACATTTAGTGTGTGCATATGTGTGAGAGGCAGACAACAGACGAGACAGAGGCCTGTGCCACAGAATGTATGTGGGTGAAAGTTAGAGGACAGCTTTGAGGAGTTGGTTCTCCCCTTCCACTGTGGGTTCTGGGGATGGAACTCGGGTGTCAGGCTTGCAAGGCAAGCGCTTTTACACACTGACCCATCTCAGCAGCCCTCCTACATGCTTTAAATGACCTCTAGTTAGGTTTCAGTACCTCACATGATGTGAATGCTAACAGTTGCTCTGCTATATCATTTAGATACCAGGAATAAGGGAAAAAATTAGCATGGGTAAGTTTTTTTCCAATTTTCAGAGTTGGTTGATTTGAAACTAGCAGACATGGAGACTGGATTATGACCAAAAACATTAGTCAGAAGATGAATGTCCACTGTCAATGGAGGCCAGAGAAAAGACCTTACTTACATTGACTAAACTCAAGATTCTTTTCCAGAGCTAACATTTACAAATAGAAAGGGAATGCTATAGTAACACAAATGGGTTATTTTCAAAAGGTTACATTGTAGTCAGTTACCAGCTGCATTAGGAGTGGTTTAAATATGCCCAGGGAGCGGCACTATTAGTAGGCGTGGCCATGTTGGAGGAAGTGTGTTACTGTGGCTTTGAGACCCTCCTCTCAGACACTCTGGAGACACTTGTCTCCTAGCAGCATTCAGATGAAGATGTAGAACTCAAAGCTCTTCCAGCACCAGGCCTGCCTTCATGTTGCCATGCTTCTCACCATGATGATAAAAACTAAACCTCAGAACCTGTAAGCCAGCCCCAATTAAATGGTGTCCATTATAAGAATTATCTCAGTCATGGTGTCTCTTCACAGCAATGAAAACCCTAAGATGGGGGAATTAAGAGAAAAAAAAATAAAACCAAAAAGATAAAGGCCTTTTTCTCTACTCAGAAAAGGCAATCCTGGGACAGTCTTTCAGACAGAAAAAAAATACAAAAAACCCCAAAACACCAACAACAAAAGGTCAAACATTAAAGTTTTAAGGATATGCTAGAAAACAGCTTGTTTCCCAGTAAAATCAATTCTCCCCAAACCATAGGAAAGTGTCTTTGCTTTATATTCAAGTACACAAAAGATCACTTATAGAGAAATAAGAGACCCAATGTGGTTTTCAAAATAAAAAAAGCAATCCTTCCTCTCTCTCCTCCTTATTTTGAGTCTTTAAGAAGACTTATTTGGGGGCTGGCAAGATGGCTCAGCCGGTAAGAGCACTGACTGCTCTTCTGAAGGTCCTGAGTTCAAATCCCAGCAACCACATGGTGGCTCACAACCACCCATAATGAGATCTGACACCCTCTTCTGGCGACTCTGAAGACAGCAACAGTGTACTTATGTATAATAATAAATAAATCTTTGGGCTAGAGCAAGCAGGGACCGAGTGACCAAGCCGACCAGAGCGAATAGGGCCAACAAGAGCAAGCAGGGTTAATAAAAGCGAGCAGAGGTCCTAAATTTAGTTCCAAAAAA
>NW_022196900.1:88329946-88333738 GCF_008632895.1 Mastomys coucha
AAAAAAATTCAGTTCCCAACAACCACACAAAGGCGAACAACCATCTGTACAGCTACAGTGTACTCACATACATAAAATACATAAATAATCCTTTAAAAAAAAGAAGACTTATTTGCCATACTGCATGAATCAGGGTGATACTCAGCATGAACAGGCTGTTTTCAACAACTTGATTTTAATTTAAGTCATTTCTATGATGACTAATACCGTTGGATCAACTCATTCAAAGATATTTTTTAAATAAACAGATTCTTACTCATCTCCTTCTAAAAGCCAAAAAAAAAAAAAAAAAAAGGTCCAATATATCTTTATCTTTGTAGGACTCTAGCTTGGACTTAGAAAATGTCTACGTACATTCTAGATATATTAATGCTCTGGATTTCCAAGCAAAAATATCACTGAGACAGAAGTGATATGAAACCCAAACGCCAAAAGCCATTTTCCACAGAACGGCTTCTCATCTCCTAAGTCTCAAAATGTGTTATTTTAGCCATTCTCAATGGAAATCTTTTAAAAATGAGCTATGTGCTTCGTTTTAGATATTTTTTAAAATCTACAAAACATAATTAAACTTTATTGATTTGGTCATCACAATGAGCTTCAATTACTATGGAGAACTGATGTCCTAGCGAGAGAACAAAGTCCTTGGAGTGGCTGGCTCTCTTCAGTCTTGAAGTCTGCCTTTGATAGTTCTGTGCACTAGCAGTCAGCTCACACACTGCTGCTCCTGAAGAGGCCTGTCAACAAGCAGCTTGCAACATCTTCTTTTCTAAAAAACTAGTCCACTGTTAGCAAAGTCAAATAGCCAACCAAGTTAAAATTGTGTCCAAATTAAGAATAAATCCTAAGAGCAGAAAGACTGAGTCACATTACTGGAAAGCCTCCAGTAATTTTTATGAAATCGATTTTAGTTCTTCAAATACATTTTAAGTCCACTCTGAAGTTTCCAGTATATGGTGACTGGCTGAGACTATCAGATAAGTGACCTTCAAGAAAACCACATCCACATAACGACTGGTCTCTTTCTTTCCAGAGTATTCTTGTTTGCTTCTCTGTTGTTATGGTCATCACCATGACCAAAAGCAACTTGGGGGTGAAAAGGGCTTATTACATCCTACAGGTTATAGTTCATGATGGAAGGAAACCAAAGCAGGAGCTTGAAGCAGAACTGAAGCCAACCTTGGATACTGGCTTGCTCCCATGGCTTGCTCAGCCAGCTTTCTCATACAGGCAGGGCCAGAGGTAATGAATGCTGCACCTGTTCACTACAATCAGTGATCAGGAAAATGTCCCCACAGTTATGCACACAGACCGGTTTGAAGGAGGCAGTTCCTCAGGCGAAGCTCCTCTTCCCAAGTGACTTTTAGTTTTGTGTCAAGTTGACAAAACAAATGTGTGTGTGTGTATGTGTGTGTATAGTCTTTTTATGTGTATATACATATATATAAGCTTTTTTTTTATTAAAATGAAGAAATGGAGAGATGGTTCAGCAGTTAAAAGCACTTGCTGCTTTTGCAGAAGACCCAGGTTCAGTTCACCCACATGGTGGCTCACAGCCCTCTGTAACTAAGTTCCAGGAGATCCAATGCCTTCTTCTGGCATATACATTAGTTGGTTTTGTTTGTTTGTTTGTTTGTTTGGGGGGGTTTGAGACAGGGTTTCTCTGTGTAGCCCTGGCTGTCCTGGAACTCACTCTATAGACTAGGCTGGCCTCAGAAATCTGCCTGCCTCTGCCTCCTAAGTGCTGGGATTAAAGGCGTGCGCCACCATTGCCCGGAGGCAAATATTTTTAAGAAGAAAAAAAACACCCTGGTGTACATGGTGAGTTCCAGGGTAGCCAGATCTCTGTATAGAGATGCTGTCTCAGAAACAAACAAAACACCAAAAAGAAAAAAAACTACTTGCTAAAACTGGCAGAGTGGAGAAGGAAACCAGGACAGGATGGAGCCAGGGAGGGACAGGGCAAAAATGAAGGAAGGTTGAGTGCACACTTCACTGTGAGACAGAGACAAAAACCACTTGTCTTCTTTCAAACCCAGCAGTGACTGTGCAAGTTAGTATAATTACCCTTAATTTAAATGTAGTTTTACTCTTAGAAAACTGTATTTCATAGCTTCAAAGTTGGAAAAGTTTACCTCAGATTCACTGCTATACTTGGGCCTCCTACTAAATGTGTAGTTAGTAGAATTGAGTCATCATCCCAAGCCATCTTGAGACAGAAGAATAGGACCAAAAGGTAGAATTTAAAGAAACCCAAAGTTTATACACAGAAGTTTTTAAAAAAATAACTACAAAAGAATGGGGGTGGGGAGAGAAGGAAAATGAAATATGTACTTCTGAAGCTTTTTAGAGGCATATATAATTCACTATTCTAAATAAAAATGTGCGCTCATAGAAGAACGCTTTTTAAATTTTAATTACAATGCAATTATTTGTTAATTTATTGTGAAGCATCAAAAGGACATTAACTAACATGCCGACCCACACAGAAGCACAATACTTGACATACTTAAGTTCGTGCCAAATATTTTCTCATGTAGCTTATCCTTTGGCAACAAAGATGGTTGATAGAGTAAAGTGAAGAGCATCCCCTCAAACGGCAGCAATACTTGACTCCTCAGGGATGTGGTTCTGGGTCATCTGCCTGGAACCTGAGTCCAGAGGGAGGCAGGCAGGCCAGCCATTCCCATCTAACCTCTAGATCGCTCTGAAAAACACGAGGTTGCGTTTCAGTTCCGCTGAGATCACCCAGAAACCCTGGCACCTCATCCCACACCTTCTTTCTATTTTACAGTTTCCTGATCAACATATTACTCTCTTAACTAGTATTACATTAAACTAAATCCTGGCAGAAAATGAGTTTCAAATTTTTCTTTAAAAATAATTATAAAATGTCATTTTAAGTTACTCAAATGGGGCTGGGCAGTGGTGGCGCATGCCTTTAATCCCAGCACTTGGGAGGCAGAGGCAGGTGGATCTCTTGAGTTGGAGGCCAGCCTGGTCTACAGAGTGAGTTCCAGGACAGCCCGAGCTACACAGAGAAACTCTGTCTCAAAAAAACCAAAGTAAATAAATAAATAAATAAATAAATTCAAATGGTTTTCTTTTTTTGCAAAAATCTTTTAAATAATAGTCATACTCTATGAGTGGCCAATGAGAGCAACAACATCAATAGAAGGTTTTATTCCTCAGAAGTAAGAACCTGAATATTTTCCTTTTCTTTCCTTTGAGGAAAAGAGAAATTAAAGTTTTATCATAGTTACAAGAAATATTACAAAACGCCTCACTAATTCAAATATACTCCTGCACTGACACAAGGAACATTCATTGAATATTTCTGAGTATCCGAGGCATCCTGCTGAGAGCCACGGTTGCTAAACAAGATCCTAGCTTCTACCCTCCAAGACTTTAGTCTATTTAAAAAGTGAGGCCAGAACAAATAACTATGTAATAATGTATTCATAAAGTAAGAGACTATTTGAGCCAATTGGTTTTTTTTATTTTAAAAAAGAAAACAGTTTTGTGCTGTGTATGGTGGTGCATGCCTTTAGCCCAAGCATTTGGGAGGCAGAAGTGGCAGGTCTCACAGTCGGATCTCTTTGAGCTTAAGACCAACCTGGTCTACATAGTAAGTTCCAGGATAGCCAGGCCTATGCAGAGAGAGACTCTGTCTCCAAAAGTAAAATAATAAATAAATAGATAGATAAATAAAAAAGAATTTGGAGAGTCCTGGAGAGATGGCTCAGTGGTTAATACTATTTTCGGTTCTTTTTTTTTTTTTTTTTTTTTTTT
>NW_022196900.1:88333850-88346019 GCF_008632895.1 Mastomys coucha
GAAATCCGCCTGCCTCTGCCTCCCAAGTGCTGGGATTAAAGGCGTGCGCCACCACCGCCCGGCTCGGTTCTTTTTTTAAGATTTATTTATTTTATATATGCGAGTACACTGTCATTGTCTTCGGACACACCAGAAGAGGGCATCAGATCCCATTACAGATGGTTGTGAGTCACCATGTGGTTGCTGGGAATTGAACTCAGGACCTCAGGAAGAGCAGTCAATGCTCTTAACCTCTGAGCCATCACTCCAGCCCCCCTGTGTCCGTTTCTTGCAGAGGACCCAGGCTCAGCTGCTATACGATGTAGCTCCCAGCTGCCTCTGAGTCCCCCAGCTCCAGATCTGACAACCTTCTGTGGCTGCTGTGGGCACCCCACAGAGACAACTAGAAATAAAACAAAATCTTCAAAGAATCTTGAGAGACAACCTGAGTTAAACAATGAGGTGGGCTGGGTGAAGAGCACAGGGCGGAGCATGACTTGGTGACATCAGCATCTAGAAGGAAACCCAAGTGCACACATGGGAAACAAACCTACGACAGAAAACACAGGACAGCAGAGAACGAGAGCAAGACAAATTCAAGGCTAAGCGGGCAAAGATTATGAAAGACTGTCTCTAGGAATGGTCAAAAATTTGTACTTCACGTTCTGGGTTGTGAAAATATTGAAAGATGAAAATACCACTGCAAATTCTGCACTGAGAATTTTTTCCTCCTGAGCGGATAGAGGAATTGGAAGGAAATTGAAACCAAGAGACTGAACATTCTCAACAGAATCCATGAACGATAACTAGAGCTTGAAACAAGGTTGGTGAACCAGAAGAAAAGACAGATTTCAAAAAAAACTCCTGTGTGGTGGTGGTGCACACCTTTAAACCCAGCACCTGGTAGGCAGAGCAGGTTGATCTCTGTGAGTTCAAGGACTGCCTACAAAGGTCTACAAAGTTGAGTTCCAGGACAGCCAGGGCTGTACACAGAAAAACCCTGTCTCGAAAAAACCAAAAAAGAAACCCGGCCTCCGAAAATCCAAACACGCTCTTGTGATATTAATTTTGATTGTCCCTTTGATTGGATTAAGAGATACCTAGCAGGCTGATAAAGCTCATCTCTGGAAGGGTTTGCAAAGATGAGTCCAAAGAGGAATAACAGAGGTGGGGAAGATCTGTCCTGCATGGGCATCCAACTATAGGCTGGGGTATACATGGTGTGAAAAAGAGGGAAAAGCCAGAAACCCTCTCCTCTCCTCCTCTCCTCGGCCACCCTGGTTCCTACCTGCTGTGACACAAGCAGGTCTGCTCTGCATGCCTTCTCTGCTACACTGACCTGAAAGCTTGAATACATAATGAATAAATGAAGCTCTGAATAAATAAAACTGAAATAAACCCTTTCTGCCTTAAGTTGACAAACCTAAGTTTGAGTCAGCTTCTTCTAAACTGGGAACTTGGATACATTAAACTTCCCTAAACTTTTTTTTTTAGTTTCAAAAACAGTACTGTACTTTTAGAGGCCTGTTGTTGTGATTAAATGAGCTATCTATCATTCTGACAGGAAAATTAAGGGTTTTTTTTTTTTTTTACAGACTATATTAACAAATGACAAATGTATGTTTTAACTACTAAATTCATTCTGCACCATAAATGTAAATTTGTCTCTCTATTTTCTATACTTAACAAGTATTACAGTATTGGCAAAAATATAATTTCTCTTTAAAATATACTGCTTTAGAATTCAGATTTGTAGTACAGTTTAGACAGATTAGATATCAAAATATATAGATTCGATACCAGATGAAAAGTAAATTAGCAGACTGTTTTTTAGGTAATGTCTCCTATGTCTTAGAGTGGCCTTGAACTCCTAGAAATCTGTCTCTTGAGTGCTGGGGTCAAAGGCATGAGCTACCACACCCGGCTCTTCTTCTTTTCTGATGAGAACATAAAAGAATCTAGTCATCTGCCTTTGGTTATTAATGTCCAAAATGCCCCCATTTTAAAATATCTTCTTCACATTATTGGGGGTTGGAAAAATGGGCAGCAGTTTAGCTTGCCACCATTGCAGAGGATCTGAGCTCAGATCCCAGAACCCACACAGGGGAGCATACAACTTCCTGTAGCTCCTGCAGATCAGATGCCCTCTTCTGGGGTCTGTAAGCACCTGCGCTCATGTGCACATGAACATAGAGACTGTGAGCACGTGAGCTTATGTGCATATGAACATAGAGACTGTGAGCACGTGAGCTCATGTGCACATGAACATAGAGACTGTGAGCACGTGAGCTCATGTGCACATGAACATAGAGACTGTGAGCGCCTGCGCTCATGTGCACATGAACATAGAGACTGTGAGCGCCTGAGCTCATGTGCACATGTACAGAGAGATAGTGAGCGCCTGAGCTCATGTGCACATGTACAGAGAGACTGTGAGCACGTGAGCTTATGTGCACATGAACATAGAGACTGTGAGCACGTGAGCTTATGTGCATATGAACATAGAGACTGTGAGTGCCTGAGCTCATGGGCACATGAACATAGAGACTGAATGCCTGTGCTCATGGGCACATGAACATAGAGACTGAATGCCTGTGCTCATGGGCACATGAACATAGAGACTGTGAGCGCCTGAGCTCATGTGCACATGAACATACAGAAAGAGAGACATATAAGTATAAATAGATAACAAAATTAATCTAAGAACATTTCACTTTATTAGTCAAGGAGAAGCTGAAAGGTAGCAGCACACAATGCATTGGCATTTCTCATCCACACATTTCTAGTAGCTTCTTAAAATCTTAATGTGATACATTTAGAGAACTACGGCCAGAATATCAGGATAACTACACCCGAAGGAGTCTGGATCCAGGGCTGCAGAGATAGATGGCTTAGCACATAAGAGCACTGGCTCTTCTTCCAGAGGACCTGGGTTAAATGCCTAGCATTCACATCATAGCTCACAACTGCCTGCCACTCCAGATCAAGGGGATCCAACGCTCTCACACAGATATACATGTAGGCAAAACAGCAATGCACATATTTTTTTTTTAAAAAAAAGTTTTCTTTTAAATAGGAGTCTAGCTCCTACTTCAAATCATACAGCGACTAACTCAAAAAACATCAAACTCTAAATATAGAACAAACCTTAAATACAAAAGATAAAAATTATTATATGAAGCTCTCAAGGGAGTGAGATGACTCAGTGTAAAAAACATTTGTCACCCAAGCCTGATGACCTGAGTTTGAATCCCCAGAATCCATGTAAAGGGCAGACTCCAAAGCACAAGTGCTTGTAATCCCAGGGTAGCTATAGGAAATGGGGCCACCTCGCCTGGTCTATGCAGCAGTGGAGAGACCGTGTTTCAAACAAGGCAGAAAGGAAAGACTGACACTGGACGTCAGACAGGTACTGCGGCATACGCGCTGGATACCTTCACACACAAACACCCATAACACCCTCCACACACACATACACACACACACACACACACACAAGTCAGACAGGTACTGCGGCATACGCGCTGGACACCTTCACACACAAACACCCATAACACCCTACACACACACACACCTCAGATGCAAAGCTAAGTATAGCCCAATGACTTGAACATAGGCAACAGTTTCTCAGACTGACCTGACAGCCAACCACAAATAACCAAGGAAAGCCAGGAATGGTAGAACATACTTGTAAGCTCAGAACTCAAAAAACTGAAACAGGAGGATCACCAGGAATTTGAGGCCAACCTAGGTTACCTAGTTAAACCTTGTTTGGGAAGAAAGGAGCAAAGAAGAGAAACAACAAAACATATCTTTAGTTCTTAGGGAAATGTAATTGGTGGCTATAGTTCAAATAAAATTTCAGAAAAATAAGTGCTGATAAGGTTGGCTGGGCTCTCATATACCCAGTTCCGGTAGGACTATACAGGTACAACCATTATGAAGTAATTCTTCAAAAATACAGAGTGACTATATTACCCGGAACCTTTACTCCTGCAGATATATTCAAGAATTGAAAATATATTCACACAAAAACTTGTGCATAGTGAGTTCTAGGCCAGCCAAGCCTACATAAAAGGTCTCCCCCCACTCCCCAAAAAAAAAGAAAAATATGTACACTAAAGTCATCTTGCCAGAAAGCCAAAAAGCTATACGCCTGTGTTGTATTTATAAACACAGAGGAGTCAGTGTGCTCTCCTCACAAAAGGGAAAATAAACTGAAGTTTCCTTTCTAAAAGATTTACCGCAACCCTGCATTTGGACTGGGAAGAACCAAGCTTGACTGATGATGCAAATCTGCATTGTTATAATGTTGCATATTAAACTTTTTCTTTTGTGAAAGTATTAGAGTCACATTAACCTATATATTCCTGAGAAATGGATTACACGCTACTTTCTCACAGGAAGGACAAAATGGTAACTTGGTCTACAGCTACTTCACTACTGAAAAGGCAGCTATTAGCCTGTTCATCCATAACTGCAGAGGAGGAACATGAGCTAGCCACAGACCTAGAGCAATGGGCCTGGGAGGACGGCACAGGCAATCTCATTCCTGGTCCACTTTCATCAACTCCATGTTCTCTATAAGGCTAGCGAGCTGGCAGTTAAGAGCATTAGTTGCTCTTACAGAGAACTTGGGTTTGGTTCCCAGCACCCACATAGTGGCTCACAAGCATAGGTAACTAGTTCCCAGGGATTCAATGCCCTCTTCTGACCTCCAAGGACATCAGGCTCACATGTGGTATACACATGCATACATCGGGCAAGACATGCACATGAAATAAAAAAATCTAAACCTGTCTTTAAACCAGTGTTCTCTAGAGTACCATTTTCTCCTCTACTGTGCCTGCCACTTAACACCTCTTCTTAAAAAGATATTTATTTATTTTTCTTTATGTATATGTGTGGTCTGCCATCATATGTGTCTGTGCCAAAAAAGGGTGTGAGAGTACTTACTACCTTATTCACTTAAGGTCATTTGTCTTAAAAGTGAAATGTCATAGGAATTACCGTATTTACTAATTTTAGCCTTAGTCCATTTCATGCCTAATTCTCACACATTTTTATATGTGTGTATGAGATGTGGAGGAGGAGTCGGGCTCTCACAGTGGAGCCTATGCTGGGCCTGAAGCTCAATATGTAGCTCAGTCTCCTGCCTCCCATTAGTGCTGGGGTTACAGGTGTGCCACCGCAGTTGACTTTCGCCTAACTTAGTAGACAGATCTAAAGTAGAAATGGGTCAAATTCCCAGCACCCTCATGGTGACTCACAGACACCTCTAACTCTATTCCAGGAGATCTGACGCCCTCTTCTGGCCTCTACATGCACACTGTACACGGTACACAGACATTCATGCAGGCAAAACATCCATACACATAAAATAAAAACAGAATGAAAAATTTAAGTAGAAATGGCTTTCATTAGTTACACACCATATAAAGAAATAACAAGGAAAGAAGAGATACAGAAATCCGAAATTAAGCAATCTTAACCATTTATTTCAGAGATAATAAAAACCTAAACGATTCAAGGTCTTTATGAGTATATATAATAAGGATGATTTGATTCTATATACTTCATTCAGAACTGTGAGGAAGAATGAAGCTCCATTTCTCAACCTTGTATTCTTTTACCCCTTTCCCCCATTATTTAAATCCAATCAGTTATGGTTTGCTCCCTCTGACACATGTGACTGGCTTGCATTTCTACTTTCTATTCTCATTGGCAAAAGACTACTCCAACTACCCTGTAGCTGTTGACAGTCCTTCCTACAACAAACATTTAATCAGCACAGTGAACTACAACTTACAATTAATTATGCATCTTATAAAGAACTAGAAGAATTCAAAGGTTCCCAATTAGATCATCATTCCCCTTTCTTGACGCTCACTATGTAGCCTAGGTTAGCTCTGAATTTTTAATGCTCTGCCCTCTGCCTGCTGGATTACAGGTGTGCACCATATCTCATCTAATATGTTTCCAACATAATAAACAATATATAGGGAAACAGAAATGCTAATTAATTATCTTAATTGGGTCATTACATATTGCATACAAGTACCTAACTACCACAGCATGACCCCATTGTTACCCCATACATATGTACAACTGCTATGTCAGCTAAAAAAGGATTAGGCCATTCACTGGTAGAGTACTTGCTTAATATGAATACCATCCCCAGCCGTGGAAAAAATTTTTTTTAAATTTTTTAATTTTAGGTTCAAAAATAAATAAAATTAAGACTTTAGACAGACATGGTAGAACACACCTTTAATCCCAGCATTCAGGAAGCAGAGGCAAGAAGATCTCCATGAGTTTGAGGCCAGCTTCTTCTACAGGTCCACCTGCTTAGAGTATTCTAGGACAACCAGGATTATGTAGAAAGTCCCTGTGTGGTGGTTTGAATAGATTTGAGTCCCATAGATTCACGTATTTGAATGCTTGGCCATAGGGAGTGGCACTATTAGGAAGTGTGACCTTGTTGGAATAGGTGTCACCTTCTCGGAGGAAGTGTGTCACTGAGGGGTGGGCTCTGAGGTCTCCTATGCTCAAGCCACACCTAGTTTGGCACACAGTCTCTTTCTGCTGCCTGAGGTCAGGATGTAGAACTCTCAGCGCCTGCTCCAGCACTATGTCTACCTGTACACTGTCATGCTTCCCACCATGATGATAATGGACTGAATGTCCAAACCTGTAAGCCAGCCCCAATTAAATGCTTTCCTTTAAAGAGTTGCCTTGGTCATGGTGTCTCTTCACAGCAATAAAACTGTAACTAAGACACCATGTCTCAAATAATAATAATAATAATAATAATAATAATAATAATAATAATAAAGATTTTATTTTTATTAATATGCATGATGAGTGTATGGGGCAGGGGGTGGGGGTGGGGTGCTGCAGACAGAGGTCAGAAGAGGGTTTCAGATTTACAGGTGGTTGTAAACTACCCAATGTGAGGGCTAAGAATTACCCCTACCACTGAACCACTTTTTTTCAGCGCCTTGTGTTAATCATTTATTTAGTTAACCAGTATATGTTAAAAGATCAAACTCTAAAGACCTTGCAGCAGTTGCAGCTAAGGTCCCAGTTCTTTCCCCACTGGTGGGATATGTTTACTAGCGTATTCTCATTTGCCCCCAGCCCTAGCTAAAACTACTTGCTTCGTAAAGGAGGCTGCATGTCCCTGATTCTGCTCTGCACTTGTGATACCCATCCCTGCATCTCCCTCACAGACATGCTAACGCCTTCAAGGCTTAACCAGAATGCCATGTTTTCCAAGAAACCTATAATCCTTCCTGTCAGAATGAATCCTTCCACTTAAGTCATTATTGACTTAAGACAAGTGAACATCTTTTCATAAATATTCACCTCATTTTTTTTGGTAGTTGTACGGGATTCCACTGTCTAAATGCCATAGGTTTTATTGAATATGACAGTTTTTCAAAACCATCAAATTTTAAAATAGAGGGTATTTTAAAATCTAAGGTTCAAAGACAAAAGAGTTGGCTCAGAGGTTAAGAGAACTCACTGCTCATGCAGAAGACCTGGATTCTATTCCTAGCATTCACACAGCAGTTCACAGCTGTGTGTAACAGTTGAGGTTTGGTCTTTTGCTATGTATTGTAATACTAAATACTGGCCCCCAAGGCCTGGTTGTCCCCAGAGATGAGAGAGTTTGCACAAACACAAGTGACACCATGTAACCTTTGCCCCCCAAGTTATCCCAGATTGGTGAATAAAGATGCCTACAGCTAGCCGGGTGGTGGTGGCGCACGCCTTTAATCCCAGCACCTGGGAGGCAAAGGCAGGCAGATTTCTGAGTTCGAGGCCAGCCTGGTCTACAGAGTGAGTTCCAGGACAACTGGGGTTACACAGAGAAACCCTGGCTCGAAAAACCAAAAAAAAAAAAAAAAAAAAAAAAAAAAAAAAAAGGCCTACAGCCAATAGCTGGGCAGAAGTGAGATAGGTGGGGGGTGGGGTTCCTGGGCTTGGGGTCTGAGGAGAAGACCAGTGAAGAAAGGAGAGACACCACAGGTTAGGAGAGTCATGAAAACATAGCCATGAGGGCTGGCCAACTGGAACACGGCAAATTATAAAATGGAGTTATAGATGGGGAAGTAGATTCTAACAGCATAGAGGGGAGATACCTGCCCAGCTCTAGTGCTGATTAGGGCTATGAGAAAGATGAAGGTTGTGTCTCTTTTATCTGGTAACTGAATAATCAAAGGGGGTTAGAAGCCCCTGAACATCCATACAAATAAAATAATAATCTTTTTTTAAAAAAAGAAGGAAATACTGATCACCTAAAACAATAATTTGTCAAGCAACTTTCTAAGAGAGAATCCAACCTATGACAATTCTTTAGTTTAAGGGAGGCATTAAGTGCGTATCTGCCGAATGAACTGGCAGTTCTTTCCTTCAATTCTTAAAAAAACTAATTTTCCATACAGCTGTGTTTACTCCCAGCATGTCTCGTTTATGCTGGAGGTGTAAAAAAGCAGAGCCGATCTCTCCCTTTCTCCTCTATTTTTTTTCCTTGCCTTTGTTATTTGCCTTTCTGCAGTTTCCTAGCCAGAGCTGTAATTAGTGCCCCACAGGGATCTATACTTTTCTAATAAAGAGCAGTCTACTGAACAATGACATGTGTGCACACACAGCCATGTGTGTTCCTAACAAATTAGGAATATTTTGCACATGCAAGCCTTCAAAGGATTTTAATAACTTAATGGGGGCACTTTACATAGCAGCTGCAACTGGCTCATAACACTGACTGGATTGATTCAGCCCTTTCTTTCTCTTACTGCACATGTATCTAATTGCAAGAAGGAAAACAACTCATTTGAGACTGAGTAAAATTAAAATTTCAGTCCCAAAGCAAACCTTAATAAGTAAACCATATTTGTCAAGGAAAGTTTTCCTTCAATTAGTTCAAAAACATGTTTGTTTCATAACCGTTTACTATAATTTTTTTGCAAAGTCACTGTTTATAGGCAATTGAAAGTGCTTCCAGGGCTTGCAAGATAGCTTAATTCCTGGAACCCACAGGTGGAAGAAGAGAACTGCCACTGCCACCAAGTTGTTTTCTGACCTTCAGAGGTGCCACATGCTATGCTGGCTCGCTCTCGCTCTCTCTCTCTCTCTCTCTCTCTCTCTCTCTCTCTCTCTCTCTCTCTCTCACACACACACACACACACACACACACACATACACACACACATACACACATACACACATACACACACACACACACACACAGAGCGAGAGAGAGAGAGAGAGAATAAGTAAATGTAAAAAAAGAAAGTGAAAAGTAGACATTTTTAAAATGTGCTTCAAAAGATAGTTAAACAAGCAGCAAGGTTGTGTATTTAGCTCAGAAGTGAAATGCTGAATTCAATCCCCAATACTGCCAAAGACAAAACAAACAAAATCCCTATGTGTGCACCTGACTATGCATATATGTGCTTGCACCAGATCCTGTCTCGTGTTCCCTTTTTTGTCCAGTCTCTTCTGACTCTAACATCAAGCTTTTCCATAGCTTGCCATTAGTAAAGGCCTAATCTATATTCATTAAATAACCAGTGGACAGTCAATTAGAAAAATAATCGTCAGACTATAAAGGGAAAACAACCAACAACTTACTTACCAAACATCTAGTTTAGAGGAAGAATTCAGATGGGAAGACAAGAGAGAAAACTGAGTCAAACTTCCTTCATTTGTCTACAGATCCCCTGCCTCCTTCCCGGGCAAATCTATTGGCAGTGTACCACAAGTAACACTAACAACCAACCTATGTCACTGCAAGTAAAGATTTTTCAGTTTATAACAAAGGGTTCAAAAAGTCATTTGCACAATACTGCTTATAGCCTGAATATCAATTCCAATATACAGATGAGTACCCACTATCCAAAATATTTAGAGCCATAAGGTTTCAGATTTGAAAGGGTAGGATATTTGCAGATAGATGCATGGATGGATGGATGGATGGATAGACAGACAGACAGACAGACGGGTTGACTGACTGATGACAGACAGATATAACCTTGGGATGGGACGTAAGCCTAAAAATGAAATTCATTTTACATATAACTCTGTTTAGTTGAAAGGTAATGCTACACAGTATTTTTAGTGTGCTTACATTTTGATTGTATTATGCCATTTGTAGTTAGGGTAGATTTTCCATATGTCGTGTTAAAATGTACCATTCAAAAGTTTTAGACTTTGAACAATTTCAGATTTCTATTTTTGGATTTTTTTGTTTTTGTTTTTGTGGTTTTTGTTTGTTTGTTTGTTTTGAGACAGGTTTTCTCTGTGTAGCCCAGGCTGTCTTGGAACTCACTCTGTAAACCAACCTCGAACTCAGAAATCCCGCCTGCCTCTGCCTCCTAAGTGCTGGGATTAAAGGCGTGCGCCACCACTGGCTGGCACAAAACTATTTTCTAAATACATGTAGATACTGCTGTGATTAATAAAATCAAAATAGACTTACAAGGTTTACTGACACCAGTTCTATCATAGATTACATTAATCAGCACTTTCTAAAATTATCACTATCATGAAGTGATATCTTCATTATCACTTGAAGATCCACTAAAATATTTTACTTTACAAAGCAATCTACATAATAAATGCTTGTTAATTAAGGATGTAAATCCTTTCATGAGACGGGCCCCTTGAACAAGAGCAGGGTCCAATTCATCTTTTTACTCAGTAACAGAAGTTGCTGAATGGTAGAGCTCTCTAATCCATTTTTTATGTTGGCAAAAACTTTTTAAACTCTTAAAACTGGGGGGCACAAAGTGTAAAGTATAAGTATTAAAGGTGACTTGCCAGGTGGCTCAGTGGGTAAATGAATTCTGACAGCCTGGGTTTGAGCCCTAAAACCCAAAAGTTGGAGAGAATGCCCATAAGCTATCTTCTGACAAAAGCGTGGCACTCACTCAATCAATCAATCAATAAATAAGTGCAATGGAAATATTTCTAGCTGGGTGTGGTGGAGCACATTTTTAATTCTAACACTCAAGAGTCAGAGACAGGAACCCTAGGAGTTCGAGACCAGCCTGATCTGCATAGTGAGTTCAGGGCAACAGGGATGCATACTGAGGCTTTTGCCTCAAAAAGTTTAAGTAGTATTAATGGTTATACTGAAGTGAAAACCTTCCCTTAAAAATTGTTACTCGGAACCCTAAAATTTTTTTTGTCAGATTTGTTGGTTTAGTGGCTTGCTCCTAGTTTTTTGAGACAGGGTTCTTGCTATGTTGCCCAGTCTGGCCTAGTAACCAGGATCCTCTCGCCTCAACTCCTAGACTGCTGGGATTATAGACACTCCCCACCATGTGGTAAGAACTTAAAACTTACTACATACACACATCATGTAAAATCTGTTAAGAGTCTACTCTCTATAGGACTGAAATGTCATTCATACTCCAACTGACTGGTCAAAGACGTTCAAATTCTCATGCAAGACAAAGGGTTTTTTTGCTTTGAGGAAAGCAACCTCAGACTAAACTAATTTTAATTTTCCTTTGGGAATAATTAATGATCTTAAAATAGCAATTGTGCTTTGCAGCAAACAAGAACATTAATACTGGTTGTACAGGTGCCAAGAGCTCTTTGTTCTTTTGCATTTTTACTTTGCCTCTTACAACAGTGATAAATAGCACAATGTAAAACAATGACTCCTCCCTAACTCTATGCCCCACTTATGACAATATCAAAAGTCTTTAATATTTCTAAATGGAAAGGGAATGCGCTTTTCTTGGAAATTATGGAGGGAAAAACTATGACAATAAGCGATACTCAACCTAAAATGCAGAATCATTATGGAACATGTTAAAAATATAGATGCCTGGGCCCCAGCCTAGCATCTTTAAGAATGTTTTTGTTAAAAGCTGATTCTGAAGTCTCCTACCTAACCAGTACCACCACCATCACCTGGGAGCCTGTCAGAGACAAAAGCATCATACTGGCTGCTCACAAACTGAATGAGACTGGGAGTGATGCTCAGAGACCTGTTCCAAAGCTGCCGCTCCCCCCACCCCCAGGTACTTCAATGTGTGTGAGTTTTAAGAATCTTGGCTTTCACCCTACAGGATCCACCTATTCATCACTACCTCCATTAAGGTGAAAAGGAGACATAAGTAACACATATACACTTAACGAGTGTTTTTCTCATTTAAAAAAAAAAAAAAAA
>NW_022196900.1:88346050-88387410 GCF_008632895.1 Mastomys coucha
AAAAAAAAAAAAAAAAAACAAAAAAAAACCAACCAACCAACCAACCAACAAACAAAAACTTTTATCTTAATCATGAAATTAATACTAACTTGATCTTCATGGGAAACTGTCCACTGAGCAGATTCTTAGGTCTGGGCTCTTTTATAGCACACAGTCTCCAGATTAGACAAGAACTTTAAAATCATAATGTTAGGAATTTCCTCAGCCAAGAAGCAATTGTAAGCCCTGAGATGGAAATATATATATGGGCATGGCAGTCATATTTACAACAGCGTACTGGCTGGTTTTGTGTGTCAACTTGACACAAGCTGGAGTTATCACAGAGAAAGGAGCCTCCCCTTGAGGAAATGCCTCCATGAGACCCAGCTGTAAGGCATTTTCTCAATTAGTGATCAAGGAGGGGGGCTCATTATGGGTGGTGCCCCCTGGGCTGGTAGTCCTGGGTTCTATAAGAAAGCAAGCTGAACAAGCCAGGGGAAGCAAGCCAGTAAGTAACATCCCTCCATGGCTTCTGCATCAGCTCCTGCTTCCTGACCTGCTTGAGTTCCAGTCCTGACTTCCTTTGGTGATGAACAGCAAATGAAATGGAAATGTAAGGAAATGCTAGCTGAATAAATCCTTTCCTCTCCAACTTGCTTCTTGGTCATGATGTTTGTGCAGGAATAGAAACCCCAACTAAGACAGTGAGCCTGAGTCAAGAGTATTAATAAGAGTTCAAGGCTAGCCTGGGCTGTTGAGTAAGATCCTGTCACAAAATCAACAGCAAAAAATTGAACTGTGCCTCAATTCAATCATCAATTTACAGGAAATACAAAGAAGCTTTGAGCTAGGCAGGCACTGAGCTACACCACCATGCTTATTTTCTCAACAAATATAAACAAAGAAAAAAAATCCAAATAAGGGCATATTTACAGATTAAGATAAATTTAAAAGGAATGTCAACCACCTGCCACAAAGGAGACCTTATTGAATTGTAATTCAAACATACTACAAAAAGTTATGAGACAACTGGAAATTTGAACACCATTTGATGGCCAATAGTTATCCTTTTTAAAAGATGGTAGTAGTGATACAATTGGATTGTTTGTTTGTTTTCAGCCAGGGCCTGGTGGCCCAGGCTGGTCTCTATGTTCCTAAGAAGCTAAGAATGATCTTGAACTTCTGCCCTTCCTGCCCCCACCTCCTGCCACATTCAGTTTTTATGTGGTGCTGAGAATCAAACCCAGTGCTTCGTGCATACCAGGAAAACACTCTCCCACATGAGCTGCATCTCCATCTCTGTATGGTTATTTTTAGAGTAATTATCAGACTGGATATCGTGTGGCACATCTTTAATCCCAGCCCTAGAGAGGCAGAGCCAGGCTGATCTCTGTGTAACTTCCAGGCTAGTCAAGGCTACAAAATGAGACCTTTTGGCTCACCAAAAAAAAAAAAAAAAAGAAGGGAGGGAAGGAGGGAAAGAGCAAGAGAGGGAGGAAGAAAGAGCAAGAGGGAGGGAGAAAAGGAGGGAGAGAGGGGGGGAGAGAGGTAATTACCTTTAGGGAAACTAGCAAATTATTTAAGATTTGCTTCCAAAATATACAAGAAAAGCAGCTGGTTAGAAAAAAGTGTGACTAGCCATGAGCTGATCACTGTAAGACCTGGGTGTTGGGAACATGTGGCTGATTATAGTGTACAGGCAACTACTCTTTGTACACGTTTAAAATTATCTCAACCTTTACAAGACTTAAAATACAAGAAATGAAAAGAGACTGGCCAGTCTGTGATGGTAGCACTCATCTCATGTGTCTCAGGAAATACTGAGTCAGGAAAGGTTGAAAATAAAGCTATTTAGGACATTTAAAGTTTAAAAATACAAGTCTGAGTTAAGAAAGGAGATGACTATAGTACATGCTTGCGAGCTGCTCCGTTTTCTTGTCTTTTCATTCTCTATGAAAATAAATTTATGATGAGTGTTCCACCACCCTAGTATCTAGGCTTGTACAGATAATTATGTTGATGACCCCAGCTGCCCCGCCCACTAAGTGACTGCGAATTCTGCACATGCTCAGTCTTCCCCTGAGCTGCTCCCACCAGTTCCTAAATGAGACAACAAGGAAAGCACAGCTGAGGTGCTGAGCAAACTCAGAGTTCCTTTATCTCCTCTCACTTCACATAAGAATTTCCTTTGTTTGCTTACTTGTTTTTCCAGACAGGGTTTCTCTGTATAGCCTTGGCTGTCCTGGAACTCGCTCTGTAGATCAGGCTGGCCTTGAACTCACATAAATCCACCTGTTTCTGTCTCCTGAGTGCTGGGATTAAATGCGTGCACTACCACCACCTGACTCACACAAAAATTTTACAAAGCAGGAAAAATTCTATAGTAATTCTATAGTCTTTACTAAGAAATACCTTTCTTCCACATGTACTTCATGGACATGATTCATAACCTGACACCATCACTATGGATATAGCATGTACACTCAAAAAAGGTAGCCCAGTAGTAGAATGCATGTTTAACATGATAGAGACCCTGCTGCTGGGCCCAGTACCCCACCTCCCTGAAAATATTCTACTGAAAAAACACACCAAGATAGCACTGGGTATCTTCTGTGGAAAGATATTTTTCTTTCTGTATTTTTCAGAGTTACAACAATGATCATGAATTATTTTGGGAAATGAAAAAAAAAAAGATACTACTCAAGAGAAATGAATTTTTAACAATTTTTATCACATTTTATTACACACGTGGAGGTCAGAGGACAAGTAGGCTGAATCCAGGATTTAGTTTTTTCTTCTAATCACACAATCTGTAAGTCATATCTCCTAATCTGAACTAGATGTCTTTTTTCTGCTTCCCCTCATCAGTCGGGGCGGGGCAAGGGACCACTGTAGAATTGGTAGCGCTAATTCTCCAGCGCTTTCCTATTTTTAAGCACAGTCCCCGTTAGACTGTCTTCCACTCACATTCATAGCATTTTTTCTTGAATGGTCCTCCTGACCTGACCAAGCCTCATCATATTAATGGCCATCCACTCTGCAAGCCTCCTGATTTGCTTCTGCTGTGGCTGTGCTCTTCAGTCTAACGCTTCAATCCCCCAGCACGCATCAAATCACTTCACGTTGGGAGAGCTCTCCTGCTCAACCCCTGTATCTACATCTAAGCACTGGGATGGTAAATAAATGAAATTTCATGGAAGTCAGCCTCATGTTCAATCCAGTATCAAGTTCAACCCAATTATAATTCACATAACTTGGTTCCTCAATAATTAAAACCAGTAACTCTAATGTTATCCAGAGCAAACTGAAGAGTTGTTTCTTCACTCAGATAATGCGATACTTGCGATAATGGTGTAGAAAATGTGAGATACCTATCCAAGACACGGCTCCCTTTCTCCTAACAAAATTCTCATATAATTAAGGGCAGAGCCTTACCAACAAAAGGGTTGTCCTTAATGAGAGTCAGCCTGTAGGATATAAATGGAAGTCACTGCCCTTTGCCATCTACCCCATCCCCTAAGGTCTTCCTTCCTAGAGCACATATGGCTCTCTGGATATGAGCATCCATCTTGGGGCCTTCAGAAGTAAAGCCATATGTTAAGGTTCATAAAGTATAAATTAGAAGACTAGTGCCTTCTTCATGTTCTCAAAAAAGCTTTGCTTATGTACTCACACAGATTTTACTCTCTAAAGTGTCTATGACCCAAACATTCTCAATAAAAAGCACCCCAGTTTCCCTCTCTCTCTCTCTCTCTCTCTCTCTCTCTCTCTCTTTCTTTTAATGCCAAAACACACTTATAACAAAACAAACACGGATCTGAACTTGTTCAGCCACTTGCTACTCTCATGGTCTCTTGGATACTTTAAGCCAGTACTTTATCTGTAAGCCAGCCGCTTGATGAAACTGCTAATGGTATGAGTTGTTCTGACTACCAGATAGAGTACTAATACACAGTGCTGTTCTTTTTACGATGTATTTATTTATGTATATGAGAGCTCTACTTGCATGTATGCCTGCATGACGGAAGGCAGCATCAGACCCCATTACAGATGGTTGTGAGCCACCATGTGGTTGCTGGGAATTGAACTCAGGACCTCTGGAAGAGCAGCCAGTGCTCTTAACCACTGAGCCATCTCTCCAGCTCCCATAGTACAGTTCTTGAGATGATCTAGTAAGGCTGAGCCTACACTCTGTGACACAACTAGACTAAGTATCACCTTAGAGAAACTTGAAATCCAACATACACTTACAGACACAAGCATGCCATTATACAGATGCAGAAAGTCATACACAGGGGACCGGGGAGACAGCTCAGCAGTTAATAGCTCTGGCTGCTCTTCCAGAGGAGGCAGGTTTGATTCTCAAAACCTATATTGGGCCACTCACACCTGGCTATAGCTCATTTCTGGGGATCTGACTGTCACTTCTGACCTCTAAGGGTACCTACATGCACATGGTATGCAGACATAACTCAGGAATACTACACATATATACAAAAAATGAATAATTATTTTTAAAGATAAACTAGACAGCAGTTTTACATTTATTTGTGTGTGCACATGAACACACATGTACTTGTGTGAGCACCATAGTACACATATGAAGGTCCAAGAACACCTTTTGGGGCTGGTTCTCCCAGGGATTGAACTTAGGACCTCAGGCTTGATGGCAAGCACCTTTTGCTGCTGATCCATCTCACTGGCTCCTGGATAACATGTTTTTAAGGTTCTATTATAATGTATGTCCATATGTAATAATACATAGCACTTTTTTTTTGTTGTTGGAGTCAAACTATTACCCATGATGGCCTTAAAGTCTTGGGCTCCAGTGATCCTCCTGCCTCAGAAAAATATATATATATAATGTAAAATATATAGTGCTTTTAAGCAGTTTATGATGATGATGATGAATACAGCATTCTGCCTGCATGTACTCCTGCAGGCCAGAAGAGGGCACCAGATCTCATTATAGTTATGATGAGCCACCATGTGGTTGCTGGGATTTGAACTCAGGACCTCTGGAAAAGCAGTCAGTGCTGTTAACCGCTGAGCCATCTCTCCAGCCCCCAAGTAGTTATTTCTAATGGGAAAACACTAGAATAGTTACGAGAGGACACCAGCAGTGTTGAGTAGCGAGTCTTAGGTTGGAAGTGGGCTTATGAGGGTCTCTTCTGTTACTGTACTTCCTAAGTTATACCTTACGTTCCATGTGCTGTTTGGTTAAAACAAGCTTAGACAGACAGTCCAGGCTGGTCTTGAACTCCAGTCCTCATGCAGCAGCCCCTGGAGGACTGTGATTCCATGCATGCACCTACTCTCAGCTTTGTTCCTTTTCAGTATAGTAACTGTCACACAATAAAGATATATATAAAAATAAAACACAGTATAAAGGGTATTGTCACTTAAACCACAAGAAATGACACCCCATTCTTACGACCATCAGCTTGCTGCTTCAGAGGCTCACATTTCTCACCACTTAGCAGCAGTACTGTCCTCAGCAGCTTTACAAAGACTACTGACTTTTCCTGTTTTCTGATGATGTTTTAATTTTCTTGGAGGGACAAAATTTCCACATAATTTGAGATATAATAAATATAACTTCTATTAAAGTATAGTACATGTGGCATGAGGAACCTGGGACTATCTAAAAAAAAAAAAAAACCATGAAAACACATTTCCATTTGTAAATCATAAACAATGCTTACATTTTTAGCCTAACAAAATGCATTCTACTTGGTGAACTAACAAACTGGAACAAATTAGCTACTTAGCAAAAATTAGTAGGAAATATCCTAATTTAACCATTAAGATGCCCAACCTATTTTGTGTATGTCTACAGTAACTGTTATTTTTAATGGCATTCAAACGCTGGAAGAATTCCCCAGTTGCATCTACCAAGAAGAAAACCATTCATCCTTAAGGGACTAAGGAGGCCTACTTAAGATTCATAATTAAGCAAAGAATCTCAAGTTACACTGACCCATTAATGTGGCCTCCCCTTTGCATGCCCGCAGCTGCTCCATTCCCACTCCTGAATAATGAGGCTTTCTCCCTTGTCCCTCCATGCAGCCCCACCTCACTCTGCACGGTCGCTCAACACACAGGATCTTTTAGCTGTGAGGGATCGCTCGTCTCTCCTTTCACCGAGTTTCATTCCACATTAAAAATATAAATACCTGAGACATTTGCTAATACTCTATCCCCCTTAAAGATGTTTTCACCCATGCTTTTTAAGCCAAGGATGCTGAGAACAGTCCTGTGCAATTTAAATGAGTAACCTATATTCACACTTTATATTTATTGACTAAAGTTACATATTGAGAAGCAGAAGCATGACACAAAATGTGCTTGCTACAGAAATAAAAAACTCAACCTCAATTTAATTATTATCCAGACTGCAATTATTTAAATACTATAGGAATTCTAAAATATCATCTACTGGCCATCAATAGACCAAAAGAAGTAGGATCTAAAATATCAAATAATCTAAAGTTTCATAATATACCTAGTTACCCTAAATTATGTCCACACTGTAAACATACAGCAAGATCCGTGTCTTGAGTGAGAAGTTGAAATAGACAAATCTTAAGGTTTTTTTCAATTATAATAAAGTTGTATCTCTTAGTTAAATGCAACAATCACTTATCAAAGAAATAAAATTTTACAAGTTAACAAAAACCCTGATCTGTGTGGTAACATTGTTACTCTCAGAGTCATGTACAACATTTACTTAAAGATAAGAACAAATCTCCTTCAATGATGAACTATCTGGCAGACAATATCAATTTCCTTGTTGCAGCTGGGACACTGACTCACAAATACAACAGCCCAAGGAAGTGCTCATCAGCACTACCCCAATGGTTCTAGTAAATCTTGACTACATAGCTGCCAAACTAATCCAGGATTTTTGTAGCTCTAAAAGGAAACTTATTTTCTAGTCTTGATGCTAAATCTAGTTTAAAAGTCTACAAAGCAAACTGGAAAATATTAAGCTATCAGCATATATTACATTCTAATATTATTTGTACTGGCTGGTTTTGCGTGTTAACTTGACTCAAACTGGAATTATCACAGAGAAAAGAGCCTCCCCTTGAGGAAATGCCTCCATGAGACCCAGCTGTAAGGAATTTTCTCAATTAGTGATCAAGGGGGAAGGCCCAGCCCACTGTGGATGGTGCCATCTCTGGGCTGGTAGTCCTGGGTTCTATAAGAAAGCAAGCTGAGCAAGCCAGGGGAAGCAAACCAGTAAAGTAACATCTCTCCATGGTCTCTGCATCAGCTCCTGCCTCCAGGCTCCTGACCTGCCTGAGTTCCTGTCCTGATTTCCTTCGGTGATGAACAGCAGTATGGAAGTGTAAGCTAAATAAATCCTTTCCTCCCCAACTTGCTTCTTGGTCATGATGTTTTGTGCAGGAATAGAAACCCTGACTAAGACATCACTCAACATATAGACTATTTACTAAGTCAAAGAAAAGCAAAACTAATTTTTCATCTGTCCTTATGTACACTGTGTTTGATACAGCTCCTTTAAAAACCACCAACTTGCTGGATGGTGTTGGCACATGCCTTTAATCCCAGGATTGGGGAGGTAGAGGCAGGCAGATCTTTGTGAATTTGAGGCCAGCCTGGACTACAAAGCTAGTTCCAGGACAGTAAAGGCTACACAAAGAAACCCCATCTCAAATAAACTGAAAAAGAAAAACTGAGGGACTAGAGAGACGGTCCAATGGTTAAGAATACCTGTTGCTCTTGTAGCAACCCAGGTTTGATTCCTAGCACACATATAGTGGCTCACCACCATCTGCTCACAACTCCAGTTCCAAAGGATCTGACACCCTCTTTTGGTCTTCCTGACACCAGGCATACACTCAAGGTTAACCTGGATACATAATGTATTTGAGCCAACCTGAATAACATGATATCCTGTCTTAAAAAGAAGTAATATATACATATATATACATGTGTGCATGTGTGTATGACCAAAACTGGAAAAAATTTATGTCTTAGATTCTTTTCAGAAATGCACAGCATCTAAAATATTGTCTGCATCTGTTTTTCACCAGACAGCTAAGTACTAAGAGAGACTGCACCATCTTAAGGACAATACAGCACAATTAGAACCAATTTAGTTCACAGCATTACTAGGTAGAACCATTTTAAATAGCAAACTATACATGGGAATTTGAAGACGTAAAAATAGAAAGCTAGGTGTCATGGTGCACACCTTTAATCATAACACTTGGGAGGCAAGAACAGGTGGATCTCTGTGAGTGAGACCATCCTCATCTGGTCTACAGAGTGAGTTCCAAGATAGCTGGAGCTACCCAGAGAAACCTTGTCTCAAAAAACAAAGTGAGGCAGGGGGAGGGGCAGTTTTAAAATAGAATTATATTCTCATTTTTAAAGTTAGTTTTTAAATTATTAATCCTTGAAATAAAGGGACAGTTCCAAATGGCATCTTAGTTTGTTTCCTCCACTAGTCAGAGCTGGAACTCACACTCACTTAAGTATGGAAGGGATGCTTTTCTGCTAGTCAACTACCTTGATATTCCTATGACATTTAAAGAAATTTACAATGAAACAAACATAAGAAAGGTCGGCCAGCTAGGCAGTGGTGGCGCATGCCTTTAATCCCAGCACTTGGGAAGCAGAGGCAGGCGGATTTCTGAATTCAAGGCCAGCCTGGTCTACAGACAGAGTGAGTTCCAGGACACCCAGGGCTATACAGAGAAACCCTGTCTCAAAAGAAAGAAAGAAAGAAAGAAAGAAAGAAAGAAAGAAAGAAAGAAAGAAAGAAAGAAAGAAAGAAAGAAAGAAAGAAAGAAAGAAAGAGAGATTGGGAGGATGAAATTCATAAAGCTATGTATTCCCTAAGGTGGTGTTGTGATAAAAGGAAATACACATCTGCCCTCTGTTTCAGCTCCTACAACTCCTGAAATCACCAGTAAATGCTAAGTGCCTTTTCTACACCTCAGGAATAATGGATGGCCCGGCCTCCTGGAAAAGCCTGGGATGGGGCCTGCTTCCTAGTCTCCTTCCTCAACCTCCTGGGAGAGGAAAAAGCCTGCAGACTAAGTTAATTGCCAGTGACCAACGGTATAATTAATCACAGCTATGTAATGAAGCTGCCTGTCTAGTGTTGGAGTCACAAGGCAAGGCACCCGATATGAAGATAAAGCTACAGTGCATGCTCCAGCTTCAGGTCAGCCACTGAGACGGACACCCTTGCCTGTGCCACACAGGAGAAATGAGCCGTTTCACAAAGCTGTTTCATGATTGACTGCAGATCATGAAATAGTTTTAAGTGACTGCATAGGACTTTGTTGATTGGTAACTGTAGCAAAGTTTGTAGCAAAGGTAACTGACGCGGACTTGTGGTACAAAGAAAAAAAAAGTTTAAGGTCTTCACAAAGCTCCTGCATACAAAGCCTGACAGTACAGGGGAACCAGCAAGCAAACCAACAAAAAGCACAGGAGATAGGAAACACCCACCTTATCCGTAAGAAAGGACCTTACATGCAGAATTGGCAGGGTATGTAGCTCAGTGGTGATAGATTAGCGTGTTTGAGGCTCTGAATTCAATTCCTGGCCTTGGGGTAGGGGTTTTCCCATCAAAAAAGTGAAAAGCCACAGAATGTAAGAGAATTTTATCGGATATCTGAAAAAGATCTATTTTAAATATAGAAAACTCCTGGTTAGGTATGCTAGCAAAGGCCTATAACCAAGCATGTGGAAGGCTAAGACGAGTATCAAGGAGGAGAGAGAGGAGACAGAATGAGGCATGTGTGCAAGCGGGTGGAAAAGATGGTTCCTCCATCAGAAAGCAGATGTGTGTTGCAGGCCAAGAAAAAGGTATGTCCCAAACATGACCACATGCTGAAGAGGGTCATGTTCTCTTCTGCCATCTTCTAAGTCACACTACACAGAGCGGGCCTAGTAAGTGCACACGATTCTCTGTGACGTCTCCAAAGTCTAAGGCTGTAAGCTGGGAACAGAATGAACCAGGCTGGTCTCAGCTGTGTTCTGCTTGAGTATTAAGAGGAGGCTCCTCTGGGACAGAAAATGAAAGAGAGAGTCACACTCCCTGAGGTCAGCAAGGAAATCCCCAGAGAAAGGAGGATCTTTAGGAACAAAAGTCCTTACTGTGATCTTCAATTACTCTGTCCCACATACAAAAACTCTTTCTAAACCAAGTCTGGATGATTCGGTTTACTTAGTATAATAGAAAATGGTTTTTTTCTAGTAAAACATAACATTACTGAAAATCTAGGTCTGACTCCAACGTCACACTGCCCTCAAAATATTGATGGGGGTGGTGCATGCACCTTTAACGGAAGCAGTCTGGAGGCAGAGGTAGGTGAACCTCTGGTCAATAGTGAGTTCTAGGACAGCCAGAGATCCATAGAAAGACCCCTCAAAGAACTACTAGTTGGAAAGTCAGCCTAAGAAGATAAAGGAGAAGAAAGGAGATGGGGGAAGGGAGGTTTTTTTTTTTTTTTCAAGACAGGGTTTCTCTGTTTAGCCCTGGCTGTCCTGGAACTCACTCTGTAGTCCAGGCTGGCTTGAACTCAGAAATCTGCTTGCTTCTGCCTCCCAAGTGATGGTGTGTGCCACCACCATCCAGCTCGGGAAGGGAGATTTTCAACAAAGCAATACAAACTCTTTGTGGGACCGGAGAGATGGCTCAGTGGGCAAAGTGCTTGCCATGCAAGCATGAGGACATGAGTTCAGATCCCTAGAACCCATGTAAAAGGCAGACAAGGCAGGTGTGACAGCCACCTGTAATTTAAGCACTTGGGTAGCAGGCACAAGGAATCTCTTCGCTGCCTAGCTAGCTAGAACTGGCTAGTTCTGGGTTCAACAAGAGACTACGTCTCAACAAATGAAGTAGAGTGTGGTAAAAAAAAGATATGCAAAGTCAACTTTAGGCCTCTATACATATGTGCACAGACATACACACAAACACCCACCCCACACTCATGAAGACATATACACATGTACACAAACCACACACATGTGCAAAAACTTCTTTGTGGACTGATATCGGAGAAAAAAATTTGGCTGGGTGTGGTGGCTGGCACAAACCTTTGATACCAGCACTGGGGAGGCAGAGGCAGAAAGGTCTATGTGATTTGAGGCTAGCCTGGTCTACAAAGCATTCCTGTGTTAGTCCCTATCATAAGTACTAAGACCCAAAGTACAATGTACCAGAATAGATGTCCTAAAGAGCCAAAAATTTCCACATTTCCCTGTTGAAAGTTCCTCCAAATAGAAAGAGAAGCCAGATTCAGGGTGGCTCTAACATTGTTGAGAGCTCAGGGCCAGAGAGCTAAGCATCATGGTCAGTGAGGGCCTGAGTTTGATACTCAGCACTATGGAGAAAAGCATTCATCAGTTCTCTGTTTCAAAGAAAAACAGGAACATAATACTTCCCCCAAATGTGTAAAAAGCACAAATATATGTACACTCATCATTTTGGTTAAATGCATTTTTAAAATATATACTTCACAAAAATGAGGTACTTATATGTTTCGACTCTCTGAATTCGGGTGGCTTGTCTAGAAGCCGCCTTGAAAATCTCCCTCCCAAAGTAAACCTCTTCCTGTTTTTCAAGTGTGTGTTTACTTTCACATCTGCTTCAAAAGATAAAAGCAACAATGGGGACACCAACCACATGCCTGTGTCCTACCAACCCGGAAATGAAGCTATAAACCCAGACTTGCTGTGAAATGGGTCTTCAGAATAGTCACACAAGCCAACACGCAAATGAAAGCTTAAAAAATATACAGTATGAGTCTGAATCAAACCCAAAGACAGACATTGGACAAAACTGAATTACGTATTTACATACAACAATTATACGGACACAAAGATATCCAATTTCAGTAGACAAGGGTACAGGTAAGGTATAAAAATATGACGGCTCCAGGACAGCCAGGGCTACACAGAGAAACCCTGTCTCGAAAAAAAAAAAGATATGATGGCTCAGTGGGTAGACAAGTTACACAAGCATAGCAATCTAAGTTCAATCCCCAGAACCACATAAAGAAGAGAACTGATGCCACAATTTGCCTCTGGCCTCTACACATGCAAACATCATACACATGTGCATGCATACACACATACACACACACACACACACACACACACACACACACGACTATAATAATAAAAATTAATCAGAAATATTTAGTCGGAGCTGGGCAGTGGTAGTGCATGTCTTTAATCCCAGCACTGGGGAGGCAGAGGCAGGTGGATCTCTGTGAGCCGGAGGCCAGTCTGGTCTACAGAGTGAGTTTCAAGACAGCCAGGGCTACACAGAGAAACCCTACAAAGCAAGACCAGCATAGCCAGGGTTCTGTTACAAAGAGAAACCCTGTTTAAAAAATGAAAAACAAAAAACAAAACCATATATATATATATATATTTAAAAGAGCCTAGAGTGATTGCAAACACCTACAATCCCAACATTTCAGAGATGCAGACAAGAGAGTCACAAGTTCAAAGTCACCCTCAACTACATAGCAAGTTTCAAGGCTAGCCTGGCTGGGGACACATGAGACTCTACCAGGAAAGAAAGGAAGGAAAGAAGGAAGAGAGTGAGGGGGAAGGAGAGCCAGCCACTAAAAGGAAGAGAGAGATTATTCTCCCTCATATCCACAAGGTCATATTTTAGGGAAAAGAGAAGTAACATTTATTTGATATCTCCGTATGATAGGCACATACTATTAATCCTATTACTATGCATAGTAAAATATGACTATCCTCATTTTACACACAAAAATACAGTTACAGAAAATCACTGTCACAAGACAATTACCAAGGACTCATCACTTTGACAGGAAGTTTACATTCAAAGCTCCTGCCCCCAACTTGCTCATGGACATGTTGAGCAAGCAAAAGGGTCTCAAGAAGGATTTCATTCTTAACGCCAATTTTCAATTGTGTAATTCTGGACAAGTTACTCAGCTTTTTAACTTGTTACCTAAACTGTGAAGTGAGATTAATAACACTCCAATAACCTGTGGTGAGGCTTAACTATGAAAATCATCATGACGGCCAGGCATCTGGTGTCTAAGTATTTCACAGACGCCTAAGGATGTGGCTCACAGTAGGGTGCTAGCCTAGCATGCCCCAGCACCTCATGGGAAAAAAAGAAAGTAAATACATTTAACTTCCTATATTTAACTCATTTAATCATCATACTATTAAAGGTACAGAGCATCCCTACATTATAGATGAATAAAATGTCACAGATGCGAATTAACCTGCCCATGGTCATGACCTAGAGTGGCACAAGTGGAGTTTAAAAAAAAGCATTACGCACGAAGCGGATACTCTAACATTACATCTACAAGGTGTAAAGTACATCGCCTGAACCATGTAAACAATCAGTGAGCACTGACACTATTTACCTGGCACACTAAGCAGGCCCTGTAAGTACTGCTGGTGATATGCTGAGTGAGTAGAATAGCCAGGACATTACCACAGGCTGACTCTGATTTCGCCGTAAGTCTGTGCCTTTCCACAACAAAGTCACCCTTACACTTCTGTGCACGTGCCTGACTACTCCTGCTAACACCAGGTCACTGGACTCCTTAAGGGCAGACTCACACTTTCTACATTCTTTTATAATCACATGTATTCACCGGGCCCTGCTCATAATAGATAATATGCAGTAAATGAATGAGTAATACCATTCCTCCCCTCAAAATCCTTCCAGGAACCCCAGTCTCTTGCCACATCTTGAGACCATTTAGGCCCACATGTTAGGAATCCCAGTGGTTATGTTCCACTCCAAATACAATATAATCCTGTAAGTCTAATTTTAGGAATAAATCAGGGGGGAGAAATATAAGAAGTCTGATTTAGCACAAATGGGAAAAACTTGAGCATTAGACCAGCAACCGGCGCTCATTATCTTTCTTTTCTTTCCTAATTTAAATCTTCAGATTCATTTTCAAGAGCTAACAACATATGTAACCCCCAAGGACGCATGGATGGCTAAAGCCAATGGGAAAAGGTAATTGGAAACAGGATATTCACAATGTCAAAGTTTCTCCATAAATACTAAA
The DNA here is from genome assembly GCF_008632895.1 of Mastomys coucha. NCBI lineage: Eukaryota > Metazoa > Chordata > Mammalia > Rodentia > Muridae > Mastomys > Mastomys coucha. The sequence continues at coordinate 88,360,105 of NW_022196900.1, forward strand.
AACATAAACTACTACACAGAAATCTGTGGGTTACTACTTTAACTAAGTGACCAAAATTAGTAGCATTAATTGTAGGACAGCCAAGCATTATGAACTTCCCAGTGTGATTCAAAACAAAGAACACAACGTCATGCTGAAGACTTGCCAAAATGTTTAACCTATGTCTAATCAAACCTACAGAGATAAATTTCCAGTTTATAGGAAGCAAAACAAAGAGAAGAACAAATTAAACAAAACCTCAAGGGAACAATCAAGTACATTCAGAATAGAACATTCTACAACCAGCTGGCACCAAGACTTATCAAAGTACACAGGTAAATCCTGTTCCAGACTAAAGGAAATGTGACCAGATATTTACATTTAATAGTCTAACTACCGATGCTGAGATGGCTCAAGGAAAAAGGCATTTGCACGCATGTCTGGAGACATGAGTTCAATCCCTGGAAACTACATAAGGTGGAAAAAGGAGAGAACTGACTCCACAACATAGTCTTGGACCCCTATACATGAACCCATACATACATATGATACATAAAAAATAAGCACATCACTAATAAAAAAAATAATCTAACTGGAGAATCTGAGTGTGGGTTGGGTATTGACTGGTATTATGGAACACTGCTACTGTCTTAGAAATACAGACATGTGTTAGCCTTACGTAGGAAAACAGCTTTATTCTTCAGAAATGTATACCAAAATGTGTTGGGAGTATAAAGTGCCATAACTTCTCCAACTTTCTCTCTAAGAAGATATACAGGATGGATGAAGGGAAAAAAAAGGAAGGAAGGAGAGAAGGAAGGAAGGAAATATGAATCCTGACATTCACATCATCGTATCATCCTGTCATAGGTCTAGCTGATACACTAAACCTTATCTGAAGGGCGGGAAGGGCAATAATACTAATCTGTGCTTTCCAGAAGTGGACAGCCTTACCGTGACTACTAGGATCATATGACATATCTGGCAAAGAACATGCAACACTACAAGAGTTCAAAAGAACACCAATAAGCCTTCAAAGAAAAAAAAGATCTCTAGAATCATTTCCTTGCCCTAAGTATATCTCCTTTCATTTTATCTACTTGGTAACAACTGACTTTTTTTCTACCTTACAAAATGATCGGAGACTATGGAAACATAAGATGCATGTTTTGCCTGTAAGGAACACAGGGTATGATTTTAAAAATAAAATACTGCTTCCATTTCCACTGAAAAAGCTACTAATAGACTATGTGGATGTTCTCGCCTCCCAGAGCAATTGTGTTATTTTGAGTGTTGAGGATGCCAAGAAAGCTGGAAGGTTTAAAAATAACCTAACAAAGAGCTCATTCCAATACCAGATGGAAAGAAACTACTCTAAAGACATGTGAGTGGGAGGACATATATACAATATCATATGACACCATGCAAAAAAATGGTTTATGTAATTATGTAATACTACTAGGATTGGCAGGACACTGCAGGTAGGAAGCTAGCAACAGTGTCACTTCTCTGAATCTTTTTTTTTTTTTTTTAACAAGAGAGAATGGGCAAGAAACAGTAAGTGGGTGGCAGAAAGAAAGCGAAAAGGAAGGAGAAAGGCTTCTCTGTAAGGCTGCATTCATGTGTCCCTCTTACATGCTGAAATGGTTGCCAGGTAAAATGAGGGCTTAAATCCCTGGAGCCCGTGACAGTTCTGCCTGTGTCCATATGGCCAAAAAGAAGGGGTGGGAGAGGTGGGTATCAGCAACCCGTACCTAGTGCATCAGCAAGGTGAAATACCCTTACGTGAATGCATGTAGCACTTCAAATTGGCAAATTAAAACACACAGAAAAACTCTCCTGAAACACCCACACACAACTTACTTGGCACGTACGTTAAAAGAGCATTTCTTATAAAATGATATACTCAAACAAATACACCCTTATGACTTCACTGTGAGTGCCAGTTCCATATAGCATTTCTGGTATTCAAGCAAATGTTCCAAGGCTGGGGAGAAGGCTCCCTGGGTACGGCTCTCACCATGAGTGTGAGGACCTGAGTTTGGATCCCCAGCACCTACACAGATGAGTGGCCATAGGAGAGTGAGGAACAATTATGAGGCAGCTACTGGTTATTTTCTATTTATCAACATAAACTCACGGTCATAGTTCTTACCCATGTCATCAGCCAATCCTCCCTCCCCTTCCAATTCCCTCAGCCAAGACTCCTGTAACCATGCCTAAGCTCCATGCTCCATAGCTAAACACAATTCTTATCTTTCTAAACAGATCACACAGGGAGTCAAGAACGGCTGGAATCTAGATTAACTAAAAGGAAGTAGTTCAAAGAATCCACAGACATGGAAGGTAAAGAATAAGAATTCAGTAAGCAATGTCTAATCCACATGGATTTATCTTGGAGCTAATAAAGAGACAACTAAAAACACAGAAGTGGTTTTCATAAGTGAAATAATAGAATAAAAAATAGAAAAATGAGGGGCTGGAGAGATGGCTCAGTAACTAAAAGCACTGACTGCTGAAACAGTGGACTCTGGCTTGGTTCCCAGCACCCACACCGCAGCTCACAAACACACTACTCCAGTTCCAGGAGATCCGACACCCTCTTCTGTGGACACCAGGCATACATACATGTGGTGCGCATACATACATGCAGGCAGACACACACATGAAATAAAAACAAAGTTTAAACTATAATACAGTGAACATAATGCTAGACTTTCTATAATGAAAGGACAGCAAAGGTATAAAGGACTGTTATAATTGATTTATAACCATCAATTATAAAGAGAAAGGGAGTACTTGCACATCATGCCCCCAGTTTCTCTATTCAGGCTGCATATTTACTTTCAATTACTTTGAGGGACACTGATGACGATTAATAAGTAACAGATTAATGTTAAGTCCCCTCAAGCCATTCTTAGCATTAGACTAGACACACATTGATTTTCTTATTCTCAAATAATTACCCTTTTTTTTTCCCTAAACACTTCAAGGTGTTTGAAATCTTATTTAAATAGAAATAATTCAGGAAAATAAGTGTAAACAAACTTTAACCCTAGCCTAATGCCCTCACTGCACTCTCCTAGAACAGGCACCTGACACATCGGCAAGCTTGTTCTGAATGAGGTTGCTCGTCTTCCCCTTCTAATGCCTCCAGACTCTGAACAGTACTCGTTGCTATAGTTTTCCCTTTATCCTTCTCACTCTGCATTCATTAAATAGCAGCAGAGGAAACCAAAATACTAATCTAACTCAGCGTGCTCTCTGCAGTATATGTTATACTGCATTTTATCAAACACACCATGAACTCCCTCATTAAAAAAAAAAAAAAAAAAAAAAAAAAAAAAAAAAAAAAAAAACCGAACACATGGCAAAGCCACAGCGCAGGTGACACATCAAGAAATACAACTGACAACAAAAAGTGACACATACACTTGGCATCTGGCTTCCCCCCAGCTAAAAGCTATCATAAATGCATCAAAGCATGACCTTCTAGTAACTCTGGATTATTTTATAAATAATGTCTATAATTCGTCAACAAAACGGGGAAATCCTTGTAAAAATTTTCATCTTTGCAGATTTTACTCAGGCAAAAAAGCAAAACCATTCATAAGAAAAGAGTGGTTGAAGCTGTTCTCACTTAGCTCACAAACAAAACAAAGTGACTCCAGGCAACTGGAGGAAAAAGAGTGTGTCCTCTAGAGCTAGTGATGAATCCGCATCTGAATATGCATTTGACAATCATGAACCTCGTAAGACTCCTGGAAAAGTACACTGGCAGCTCTAGCAGTGAGCACCAGCCCGCTAGGAAACAGACTGAGTCTAAACTGATTTCAGAACCACACTTGGGCCCTGATGGCCACTGATATTTTCAAGTCGTGAAATCAGGCCATGATCACCAATTTTATATTTTCAAAAAATAACGAGAATGGCATTGGAGAGATGACTTGTCGGTTATGAGCACTGGCTGCTCTTCCAGAGGATCTGGGTTCAATTCCCAGGACCCACATAGGAACTAACAACTATTTGTAACTCCATTTCCAGAGGATCTGACACCCTTCCATAGACATACTTCACATAGACAGACAGACAGACGTACTGGTGGGCAAACATCAATGAACATAAAGTAAAAATAATGAGAAAACTCTACCCATCCCAACAAAATTTACAGGCAGCATATTTTAGATGCCAATCTGATGACAAGATGATGCCCCTATTCTGACCTCCAGAGGTCCCAGACATACACAATCTGTTATAAAGGTATCTGCAGAAAATTCAAGAATCTCGTGGCTTTTACACAGTGTCTGGAACAATTTAACTCTGATGCTTTTTTAGGAACAGGAGGAAGGAAAACAAATAGCATCTTAAGTGCACTGCCTCTCAGAGTATGAGTTTGTTTGAAATAAAGACCATGAACTCTGGGACTGGAGAGATGGCTCCATGGCTAAAAGCACTTGTTGCTCTTGCAGAGGACATGAGTTCAAGTCCCAGAACCCACATGATAGCTAACAGCCATCGGGAACTCCAGTGCCAGAGGATCAGATACCCCTCTTTAGACATCCGAAGTCACTAGGCAAACACAGGGTACACAGACATCCATGGAGGCAAAATATTCACAGACATAAAATTAAAGAAATAATTTTAAAGACCATAACCTCCTAGGTGGTAATGGCCTCTGCCTATAATCCTAACATTCAGGAGCCTGAGGACAGGGATCAGCAGTTCAAGGCCACTATTGGTAACATACTGAATTGGAGGTCAGCTGAACTATATGACCATACCCTGTTTCAAAACAGACAGACAACATACACACTGGCCAACCATGATCTAAGGAATGAGAAAGCCAGATACATGAATTTCAAGTCTGTTAAAGTTGAGCCAGGTGTGATGACATTTAGAAAAGAGCAATGACCAGCCATGGTGCTATATGTCAAGGAAAAGGCAGGCCCGCCTGGTCTATAGAATGAGTTCCAGGACAGCCAGGGCTTCATAGAGAGATCCTATCTCAAAACAAAACAAAAACAAAAACAAAACAAAACAAACAAACAAAAAACCAAAGAGGGAGAGAAAAAGAAAAGAAAAGAAGGCAAAAGTACAAACTTCTTCAAAAAGGAGCAAAATTAAGATGAAAAGAATTACATAAAGGATGTGTATATCCTGCTACACTAAAAGGATCAAACCAACTGAAAAATCTTTTGCCAGGACTAAGAATAGGAAAACAGTAATGAGCAACTGCATGAAGTACAGTTTATCCCCAAGAGTGTATAAACTCACTATAATAACACTCAAGACACAAATGTAACCATTTCTTGCAACTTTCCCTAAAAACAGAAGGAACAAAATAGCACCTGTGAAATCAACCAGACTAAAATTAAAAAAAAAAAAAAAAAAACAACCAACCTCCAGCATCTTTGGAAAACACAAAAACAAACAAAAACCTTATTCTCTACAGACTAGTCATTTATGTCAGGGATCCATTCAAAGATGGAACAACAGGATGGCAACTGCAGAAAGCAGCCCGTCAGCGATTTGCTTCACGTGAGATCACTTTCTCTCTGGAGACTCCCCAATCCCCGGGGAGGACGACCCAGTTTGGCCAGAAGCTCCCTCCAGGAGGATCCACCTGGTCAGGAACCGAGAGGGCGAGCCTACTCCAGAATCTCCTCCACAGGTACAGGCAGCCCAGCAAGCCGAGGAAAGATTTCCAAGCCGACAGATGCGCGAACTGGAAAAGGAGGTCACGGAGCCGAGAGAATAGCATTAACCCTTGGCTCGCTGGGACCCCTGAAGCTCGCGGAGCGAGGCACTGGATCCGGAGAGCTCTGAGATGCGATGTGATTTTTTTTTTTTTTTCCTAAGAGGCAGGGTCCATGGCGGGAAGGCCTGGGAGCGCGGCGAAGCTCCCCACGCCCTCGGATTCCGCCTGACTTCTCAGAGCTGCCCAGCTTCTCCATCACCGGGGACTCGCCGCGCTCCGTCCGCAGCGGCGCCCCGCACCTTCGCCGCCCACCGCACGGTGACGGACAGACAGACAGGCCGGCGCGGACTGAGGACCCCTCCGCAGGAGGACGCCCCACGCCTAACTTTGAAACGCGGCCCCCCGCGCTCTCCTCCAGCGGCGCCCGGACCGCCGCCCCCTCCCCGGGCTCCTCGGGCCGCGTCCCCCCTCCAGTCCCCGGCTCCCCGCGTGAGCTCGAGCCCCGGCTCCGGGGCCTGCAAGGGGGACCGGAGACAAAGGCTGCGGCGGCGGCGGCGGTGGCAGAGGCGCGGACCGTCCCCTCGGGGCCAGCGCCGCCCCCACCCCACCGGCTCGCGCGCGGCGGCGTCGCCTCGCCTCACCCGGGGTTCTCGGCCGGGGCTCCCGCGCCGGCCGCAGCTTCAGCCCGACGAACAATGGCAGGAGGCGGCGCCCGCGTCCGAGGCTCCGGCCTTCGGCGACTCCCGGGCTGGCGGGCTGCAGGCTAGCTGACTAAACCCGCCAGCGGAGGGAGGGAGCGAGGGAGAGAGGGAGCGAGCGAGCGAGCGAGCAAGCGAGCGAGGGAGCGGGCGAGCAGCCCCGGCGCGCGCCCTCCCGCCTTTCCTCCGCAAGACGAGGCCGGCGCGGCCCGCGGCCCGCCCGCGCCCCGCCCCCCCGGCTCGCCACAACATTGTAGTAAATTCCTATTGGGCCGTGCGGGAGGGAAGGAGGGGGCCGGGCCCGCGGCCCGCCAGGGCATTGGCTGAGGCCCTGTTCTGGCTCCCCGCGTCTTACCTCCCCCTCCCCTAGAGCGAGCAGGAGAGGGGAGGGGAAGGGGAAAGGGACGGGGAGGGGAGAGTAAGGGGCTAGCTGCGGCGCGCACGCGCAAGTCGAACCCGGGCTAGAACTGGAGACCGGGTTTCTGGTCTCCAGAAGCACGCGCGTGAAGAATGGGACAGCTAGTGCCGAGAACCAAGGTGAGACCTTTCTCCCCATGGAGAGCTTGGAAAGAAGCCGTGATCTGGGGGAAAGCGGAATTCACATAGATGCTGCTGACCAGGCTACCCCAAATGAAACCTCTAGTTTAGTTACCTCAGGTAAGTCACTCTGCCTCCCAGAGCCTCAGTTGGCCCACATGACCATCTCTATGGCTCCCCTCCAACCCTGACATTCAGTATGGCTTTACCTCTCCTGGCAGCTATCTATGTAAGACCTGAAATGGAATCTTAAGTGTTGAGACCATGCCAAAGATTTCACCTGTCTTCTGTCTTCATTTAAGAGTCTCCTATTTCTGCCTGCCATCGACAAAAATTATTAAGTAAAGCCTCCACGTTCTCGCCTCCGGGTGAATGTAGGGTTGCTCAGAGAAGTGCACAAGAGTATGTTTCTCTCTAGAAGTTTCAGAGGCCACATGACCCTTCTACTTCCTGCCAGGCTGATGTCTGAACCGGGCTGCCTCCCTACAGAGCAGAAAGAAGGATCTGTTGTAAGGACATACTTAGAAGATAAGACAGGTTCTACTATTTCTTTTGAGAGATGAGGAAACCAAAGCAGAGAGGCTTAGCCCTGCCAGGATCAGAAGCCAAGCAACGTGACATCAGAGCCCGCACACGCCAGCGAGACTGCCTACTGGTATAAAATCAAAGCCTGTTCACAATCTCAGCCCAGCCTCAGGAATCAGACCGCTCAGGTTCAGTGCTCCGTCTCAGCCCTCTCTAATTGTTTGACCTTCTTTGTGCCTGGTTTCTGACCCCATAAAAATAGAATAAAGGCTGGGAGTGGTGGCGCATGCCAGTATCCCTAGCACTCGGGATGTGACAGCAAAAGTAGCACAAATCCAAGGCCAGCTTCCACTACCTAGGAAGTTTGAAGCCAGTCTGGGCCACATGAGACCCTGCCTCAAAAAAAAAAAGAGGGAAGACAGCAGTCCCGCCTCATGGAATTACTGTAACAATTAATTAATTTGTTAATTAATGAATCTATCAGTAGGGCTTAGAAGAATGCTTAGGACATAGTAAGATCTCAGTTAAATGTTACTTCTGTTACTACTTAGACTAAAATATCGACTAAGTACATGGCAGGAAGATAAACACTCAACTGCTGTCAGGTCTGAGAACATTCATATAATCTCAGAAGTCGTAAAACCCCGTGAGGACTGCCTGACTACCTAAAACAGCCCGTTTGCACAGCCTTCCCCTGTCTTACTCTCTGCACTTTTCAGAGCATTTGCCCCTGCCGGACTGCCTCCTATTTACTGATGGCTGGTTGAACCTCTCAAATTGTTGCAGTCTGAATCCAGGAGACTATAAACTGGAGGGGATAGGGACTTTGTCCTTATTATCACACAGAGCAGTGCTGGCAAATTAAATATTTATTGAACCAGTGAATGGAGTATCCTCGTTTTATTAATAAGAGACTCCAACAGTTTAAGTGATCTGGGCCAAGGAGCCCCCATTCATTCTTTCTTAGATACCCTGGCTCCCTGCTTTGCGCCCTCAGGCTCAGCAGTGCTTTTGATTGGCAAGTTCTAATACTGCCACTTCTAGGCTCTCAGGAAGGGGAATCTGGTGCCATGTAGAATGGATACATCACCAGACAGATCACTTCCTCCATGTTATTCAGGAAATTCAGACACGTGGCGCTTAATGCTCTGTGTGCTAGCCAATGGCACCTCATCCTTGGGGATGTTATAGAATCTGTAATATCTGGTAATCATCACTCTGAAAAGAAGGTCTCAGGCTATCAGAAAACATGAGAAACAAGGCAGATGCAAATCACGCCTAGATTCAAAGTGTTGTGCAAGCGCACACCAAAGTCCGTTGGTCTAAGTTTTAAAACCCCAAAGTCCTGGATTCCAGTGCTGGCCTTTCATTCTCAGCCTGGGGTTGGCAGCATGTGTAAAGCACTCTCTGTGCAGGAGAGATTTTCCTGTCGGTGCACACCACCACCTGTTATGCGTCTTATCGCTGAGTATGGCGGAGCTCAACCGATAATGAGGATATAAATAACACCCACTAAGAAGACAAAGACTCTGTCCTTACTCGTGGGCCCATCTGCTGGGCCAGACATCCAGTCCTGCAGATCACCCTGCAGAAGCTCTCATTAGGTATCAAGGCTAACGGTCCCAAATCTCTCAGGCTAATTTCCTAGGCAGAAACACTTTGGCTCCCTGCCTACATCTGGGTGGTGACTGTGCCATGCTACCGGCCCAGCAAAGGGTCCCTCAGGACCACCTCTATCCCATCTGCCAGCTGAGCCCCATCACTAACCTCCCCACTACAACCCTCCTGCTTCTTTCTAGGGAATTATAGACCCTGCTAGCTGTCTGTTAGCCCCCGGAGCGGTCAAGAGCTCTAAGATTTAAAAATAAATAAATAAATAAATAAAGGCATGGAAAGGGTCTTAATCCTCCCCTACTGCAAACTGAGCTCCAGCAAACACAAACACCAGCTGCATGAAACAGGATGAAATGAGACAGTGAAATTGGGGTAACCGATGTGGAGAGTCACAGAGGGGAGACATGGCCCCCAGGGACCTGGAAGGGACGGGATTGGAAGAAGGAGGGAGGGGGACAAATGGAGTCTAACCCATGCTCAAATCTGGGTCAGGGGTGGATTAGGAACACAGCTGGACTCAAGCCCCAGTGATAGGGCTCATGGAGAATGTTCATCTGTGGCAGTCTTTGAAAAGCTGCGCACATCAACAAAACCTTCTGACGGTCACTCTGGATTGAAAACCAGCCCTGCACTCACTGCGCAGAGATAGCAGGACAAGCCTCTCACAGTCTCCTTACCATCAAACTTACACTGTAAGCTATTTTTTGAAACTAGAGACTCACAAATGCTAGGAAACCATGCTGCCCCTGACCTACGGTCTAAGTCTGTAACCTAGGTTGATCTGTAACTCGAAGCAATACTCCTGCCTCAGCCTCATAAGTAGCTAGGAGTACAAGCCTGGCTACTTTAGGCCTTTTAAACAAAAATGATAAATCAAACAAAGTATATGGGGATGGAAATTACTATTAATAAGAAGGGATGTCTTCCTAAGGGGATATTTTTAATAGGAGTACTTGAGTTTTAGAAAATACAGTTAAGAATAGATGTAGTTAAATAGAAATATAAGTCACATAAAGTCACTAATGAGAAATGTAACTACCTCAAGGTTCTGATAGAAAACTTTTCCTTTGAGTACTTTTCACACATGAGCACACACACATTTATACATGCACATATCTTCACTTACATAGATTAAGTTAAATAATAGGCAATTGCTGGTTTTTAGGTTAAAATGATTAAATATCACATATCATATGCCTTACTCTACTGTCTCCCTCTCTCTCTCTCTCTCTCTCTCTCTCTCTCTCTCTCTCTCTCTTTCTCTCTTGCTTTCTCACTCTCTCTCTCTCTCTCTCTCTCTCTCTCTCTCTCTGTGTGTGTGTGTGTGTGGTGTTTATCTGTGCTTATGTGTGCCTGTAAAGACCAGAGTGTGACATCAGATGTCTACCTCTGTCTTCCACCTTTGTTTTGTTTTTTTGAGACAGAGTCTCACTGAACCTAGAACTCACTGTCATGGGTAGACCAGCTGACCAGTGAACACCTAGGATCCATGGTCTCTGTCCTCTACCAATCCAACCCCCCAGCACTAAGATTGCAGACACAAACCATCATGCCCCAGCCTTTACCTGGGATCAGACTCAGGTCCACATACTCATAAGGCAAGCACTTTACCCACTGAATATCTCCTTAATCCCTCAGTCTAAAGTACTTGTTTGTTGTTGTTGTTGTTGTTGTTGTTTTTGAGACTTGAGTCTCACTATGTAGTACCTGCAGGCCTAGAACTCACAGAGATCTGCTCTGTCTCATGAATTCTTGGCAGAGATGATTGGTTTTATTCTTGGTTTTGTCTAGTTGTTGTTTGTTTGTTTGTTTGAAAACTAATTGTATGGAACTGACTTTTCACTTAACAACAGATTACAATAAATTTTTTAACAGTACTATAGATGTTCTGTAATTTACTTAACCCTCTGTGGTAAAGTTAGATTGTTTCCCGTTTCTTCTCTCATAAATAATACTTAACAACTATCCCTTTATATAAACTGTACCTGTGATAATTTTTTAAGAGTACATTAAACAGAACATGTTATTTCTTTTAATTAAAGCATGCAAGGATGCTCAGTTCTGACATTTCTGAAACAAAGGAAGCTAGCTTATGTATAACATTGTGTCTTTCATATTTTTACCTCTTTGACTGAATGTAATTTTTTTTTATTAAAAATTCTCCGCCAGGCAGTGGTGGTGCACACCTTTAATTCCAGCACTTGGGAGGCAGAGGCAGGTGGATTTCTGAATTAGAGGCCAGCCTGGTCTACAGAGTGAGTTCCAGGATGGCCAGGGCTACACAGAGAAACCCTGTCTCGGAAAAAAAAAAAAATTCTCTTAAGGGGCTGGAGAGATGGCTCAGTGGTTAAAAGCAATTATTGTTCTTGTAGGGACCTAAATTTGGTTCCCATGACCTATGTCAGGTGGCTCACAACCCCCTGTAAGTCCAGCTCCAGGGAATCTAATGCCCTCTTCTGGCCTTTGCAGGCACTTGCACTCAGGTACACATATCCACATACACAACATTTTTAAAATAAAGTAAATCTTGGGCTAGAGAAACTGTGGTTAAGAGCACTTGCTGTTCTTGCAGGGGACTTGGGTTCAGTTCCCAGAACCCACAGGGCCACTCACAAATTTCAGTTCCATGAGATCCAATGCCTACTTTGTCCACCTCAGACAATAGTCTTATATATATACATGCAAACAAAACACTTATACACATGTAATTTAAAAAAATCTAAAAAATAAAGTAAATTTTTTTAAAATCCTCTTTTAAAGGTGGTGGTGGCACATGCCTTTAGTCCCAGGACTTGGGAGGCAGAGGCAAGCAGATTTCTGAGTTGGAGACCAGCCTGGTCTACAGAGTGAGTTCCAGGACAGCTGAGGCTATACAGAGAAACCCTGTCTCCAAAAAAAAAAAAAAAAAAAAAAAAGTTTTCTATAGCCAGGAGTGGTGACACATACCTTTAATCCCAGCATTCAGGAGGCAGAGGCCAATGGATTTCTATGAGTTCAGGGCCACACTAGTCTACATAGGGAGTTCCAGGACAGCCAGAGGTACATGGTAAGACCCTACCTTGAAAAAGCAAAAGAAGGGTTGGAGAGATGGCTCAGCAGTTAAGGGTATTGGCTGCTCTTCCAGAGGCCCTGAGTTCAATTCCCAGCAACCACCTGGTGGCTCACAACCTTCTGTAATGGGATCTGATGCCCTCTTCTGGTGTACATGACAGTGTACCCATATACTTAAATTAAATAAAAATCTAAAAAAGAAAGAAAGAAAGAAAAAGAGAGAGAGAGAAAGAGAGAGAGAGAGAGAGAGAGAGAGAGAGAGAAAGAAAGAAAGAAAGAAAGAAAGAAAGAAAGAAAGAAAGAAAGAAAGGAAAACAGAAAAAGGAAAAGAAAACCAGGGTTTTTCTGTATAGGCCTGGATGTCCTGGACCTCACTCTATAGACCATGCTAGTCTTGAGAGCTCAGATCTGCCTACTTCCCAAGTGCTTAATTAAAATCGTGGACCACCATAATCGTGGACCACTGACTGAGGAAATTTAAGACAGTTCTTCTGTATTTAAAAGAGTTTACTATTTATTACTAATGGAAGGGTATGCCTACTTATTTTTACATAAATGATTTGGGCAGAATATTTGATACTTCAGAATACAGATCATCCTCAATGTTTTCCACAGTTGGTACACAGTTTGATTTTATAATCACTAATTCTGAGAACACTGCTTCATATAGACACATGGTACAAAATAACAGAAGTATTGTCTAGGGCCATTTCAGAAATTCTGTCCTAATCCGAGCCAAGTTCATTGAAGGATTTTTTTTTTAATTAAGCTCAAATCAGAAAGGCAAACAACAGTGTGTGTGTGTGTGTGTGTGTGTGTGTGAGAGAGAGAGAGAGAGAGAGAGAGAGAGAGAGAGAGAGAGAGAGATTGAATTTCATGTGCATGTGGAAGCCCAAAATTGACATTCAGTCAATTTTGTCTTCCCTGATTGCTCCCACCTTATATATTTATATATTGAGGCAGAGTCTCTCACACCGATCCCAGCACTTACCAATCCAGCTAGGCTTGCTAGCCAGCCTGCTCCAAGGAGTCCCTGTCTCTGCCTCCCAGGAGCTGGGGTTCTATGTGCAACAAGCCTGCCTGATTTTCATGAGGGTTCTGGGGATCCAAACTCCATTCCTCACCTTTGCAGGTTGCAGTACAAGCACTTTATCCACTGAGCCATGTCCCCAGCCCCATAACTGACAATTTTAAAAATCAAACCGTATAACATAATACAGTCCTAACAAATACTGATTTGGAGGAGCTTGGGGGACCACGCTGGCCTCAAACTTGCTGGGTTCTGCTTGCCTGGCCTCCAAGTGCTGGAATTACAAGCCCGTACCACCACACCCTCAGCTGTGGATCCTAGTTTGATCTTTACAAGTTGAGAAGTGATGTGGAAAAATACTAAAAGCCTTTGGTTTTCTGTAACTAAACCAGAATGTTTCTGTAAGAACGGAACACCAAGTCTCCAGTCTGAAGCCAGGGGGCCCAGGCAGCATCACTGACATCGAATGGGCAACTTGACCCTGCTAAATGTTCAGAGCTGAGACTAAGGTGAATTTGCACAATGTCACACAGGCAAGTGGTACCAAAAATACCCCAATTCCTGACACATCGATTTTGAAACTGGTATTTCGTTGTTAAGGGTTCAGAAATCTACCATTGTCAAATTTTTGTTGACAATTATTTACTTACACAATCGTACATGGGGTTGTAATCTACAGTCTAAGGAGATGGCTTGGCAGTTAAAGATGTTTGTCACCAGGTCTAGTGACCTCTGTTTGATGCCCAGCGCCCATATGATGGAAGTAAAGTACTTCTACAAGATGTCCTCAGCCCTCCCCACTGCACCATGGCCCACATACGCCCACACATGATAAGAAATATGATATTTAAAAGCCATGGTCTAGCTTCACCTAATGTTAACCTAATTTGGCCTTTAGAGACCACCAAGCTCAAGCTACTAACTTTTTAGCAAATTGAGAAATACAAGCAAGATACTTGGCCCAAGGTCACCCAACACAATACCAATGGAGCCCAAGTTGGAATGCACATTTTCCAACTCTTACTATAGGATTCTGCTCACAGCTTCCACCACCTCCCCCAACCCCCACAAGACCATCTATATTTACTCTACAAAGCTAGAGGCCAAATTAAGTTCCACAGCCAGCCAGGCTTGGTGACATCTACATGTAATCCTGAGACATGAAGATACTGAGTTTGAGACCCACTAAGCTATAGAGTGATAACTGTCTCAAAACATAAGTAAAACTTCTGGGGCCAGAAATCCTAGGAATAGCTGAGCTGCAAGAGACCTTTATAAATAACTTACTGTAGGGGGGTAGGGGGAGGAACTGCATGAGGCAGGGCACTGAGAGGAGGTGGGGACAGCGATTGGGATGTAAAAGGAATAAATAAATTAATGGGGAAAATTTATTGTAAGAATTGGTGGGGGCTGGCAAGATGGCTCAGTAGGTAAGAACACTGACTGCTCTTCTGAAGGTCCTGAGTTCAAATCCAAGCAACCACATGGTGACTCACAACCATCATAATGAGATCTGATGCTCTCTTCTGGTGTGTCAGAAGACAGCTACAGTGTACTTATGTATAATAATAAATAAATCTCTGGGCCGGAGCACCGGAGCAAGTGGGGTTGACCGGAGCAACCAGAGGTCCTAAAATTCAATTCCCAACAACCACATGAAGGCTCACAACCATTTGAACAGCTACAGTATACTCACACACATAAAATAAAATAAATAAATCTTTTTAAAAATTTGGTGGTACAGATCTATAATCAATGTCTACACAGGTGGCCAAGGCATGAGGATCAAAATTTCAAGACCAACCTGGGCAACATAATGAAACCCTATCTCAAAATATAAAAACAGGGCCAAAACTTAGTAATAACGGACTTACACAGCATGTGCAAGGCCTGTGGTTCAATGAAAATAAGACTATACTATTGAAAAATAATAGCCAGGCAGTGATTAAAGGTGCACGCCTTTAATCCCAGCGCTTAGGAGGCAGAGGCAGGCAGATGTCTGAGTTTGAGGCCAGCCTGGTCTACAGAGAAACCCTGTCTCAGAAAAAAATAAATAAAAATATAAAGAAAATAGTAACAATTAGGGTTGAGGTGTAGCTTAGTGGCAGGATGTTTGCCTAGCATGTACAAGGGCTTGGCCTCCAACACCACAAATGCACACACACAAACACACACACACACACAAACACACACAAAATAAATGACCTTTGTGGCACATGGCTACAGAGGATTGTAAACATGAGGGTACAAAGTGAGTTCAAGGCCAGCCTGTGCCATATAGACCTTGCTGCAATTCCTCCTCTATGCCCCCCAAATCTAAAAACAAAAACAACTACATGTGTGAGGGATTTAGAGTATATTTGATATATGCTGAAAGTGTGTGTGTGTGTATGTGTGTGTGTTATTCTGTTTAGCCCAATAGCAACCCTTTGAAGTATTATTAGTGTCAGTTATGTACAAGGAAACCACAGCTTAGGATGTTAGGTGACATGCCCAATGCCACACAAGTCAAACCAGTCCTGTCTGGTGCCATCATCCTCATAGTGCTCTCCAGAAAGCCACTGAGATGACATGACTTGGAAATACTGACACCTGCCCAAGACCCTAGAGAAAAGCTGTTGGGGTTGCCTCTGATTGTAGCCCTGAGACATCTGAAGAAGGAACCAAGATCTGACTGACCTCGCATGACCCTCCTCAATCCTCTTCTCCCAAAGCCAGAATGAGCCAGGTGACCCTGATCCAGCAAAGCCCTCAGCTCAGTCAGGCTTAACCCATTCTCTCTCTCCCAAGAGCAGGGAACTCCCTCGACAGGAGGTTTTCCAGGGACAGAGAGAGAGGCCATGTGACACCTGCTCACAGGGGAGGGGGGTGCTTTCTAAATCTGGTAAAGTCAGGCTGGCCCAGCCCTCAACTGAGAGAAGAACAAGAGAGAGAAGATAGGAGCAGAGGGGATTGATTGCGTATCCAGACATAGCTGTTTGACTTGCTCTAAGAGCTTCCAGCACTGCAGGGCAGGCAGGACAGTCCCGGAGCCACCCAAAGAACATCTAGCTAACTAAAGTATTCCATGGTGTATCTGGGGTGTGTCAGTGAAGGAGACAGACCAATAAAAAAAGCCTGCAAACAAGCTACAATGTTAACCAAAAACAAAAATGCCAGCCTGGTCTACAGAGTGAGTTCCAGGACAGCCAGGGCTACACAGAGAAACCCTGTTTCTAAAAACAAACAAAAAACAAAAAACAAAAAAACAAGCTCCAATGTTGAAATCTGCCTGTGTGACTCTGGGAAGTCACTTCCCCAGCCTTGGCAGTCCCCACACAGTGGTAAAGAACTCAAAGGACATCTTCCATTCCTAACTACGGATTCTATTCACGGGTTTTTTTTCCAAGTCTACATCTACATGGGTTCTCCAGAGCTGGAGAACAAGCTAATTTTAGAGCCATGAAAAGTAGAAGTACCTGCGCTGGAAGCTGTAGCTGTCTTTGCTACTTTGTGTGTCCTTCTTTTTCCACCCTATATCCTCCCAGTTTCTCCCCCATCACTAGATAAGAGAAAAAGAAGGATACAGGGGGAAGAGAGAGATCCCTGAATCTAATTTCTTTCTTCTTGTTTCTTTTTCAACTATTAACAACCTCAACCAACCCACCCCCCTCCCCAAACAATGAACAACCACCAAACCCACTTCTGGGGGGCCCTAGCATTTATATACCCTCTGAAAAGTTCCCAGAATCCTAAACTACAGGAAATCACAGAAACTAGCTGCAGCTGGCAAAACCAAGCCCCTGCTAGAGCATGAGTGTAATCACAGCCGGCTGCTGCAAAACATCCCCACATCCCCATACGCTGGATGGAACAAAAACATAGTCTTATAATACTTGTGTGTGTGTGTGTGTTTTTTTTAAAGAAACCAAAATTCCAGAATTCTCAAAAATGCCACCACATTAAGAGGCTTAGAGGTGAGCTGGTGAGACAGCTCTGCAGGTAATGATGCCTGCAGCCAAACCTGACTTGGATCCCCAGACCCTATTATAGAAGTTCAGAATCAACTCCTACAAAATGTCCTCTGACCTCAACAGGAGCAAGCACAAGTAAATAAATAGATAAATGTTTAGAAAAATCTAAACAAACAAACAAACAACAACAACAACAAAAAACATCTTAAAGATAAGGTGTTATTAAAAGCAGCGAGGAAGAGCTGAAAGTGTCGCCCCGCCCTGCACATTCACAGCCAATCCGCAGCATGAAAACCAGAAAGGGGAGGGGCCATAAACAAGACGGCTGAACAACAGGATGAGCGCCCTCACATTTGCCAGCATGGCTGGTTTCTGGTGAAGACCCTCTTCCTACCTTGCAGACACCCTCCTCCTGTGTCCCCACATGGCAGGGACCTTTCTAATATTTTTTCTCCTGTCATAAGGGCCTCACCTTCATGATCTTCAGCCTTCCCTCTCATCTGCAAACACCATCGCCTGAGAATTCTGTGGTGGCCCTGAGTACCAGGTTACCTTACTGGGCAGCTAGAACGATCAAATGAGACCTGCAGGATTCCTGTAGACTACAAAGCCCCACACTGCAACAAGCCCCATCGGTTTTTTGAGACAAGGTCTTGCTGGTCTCAGGCTCTGATTTGCCTCCCTCCACCTCCCGAGTGCTAGGATTATAGGTATATAATCACTTTGCCCTAAGTAAGACTTCTAAATTTTTTTAGTTTTTGGGGGGAGAGGGACTGGAACGATAGCTTAACAGTCAAAATCATTTGCTGCTCTTACTGAGGACCTGGCTCAGTTCCCAGCACCCACATAGCAGCTTACAACCATCTGTAACTCCAGTTCTAGGGGACCCAACACCTTCTTCTGGACCATGTGTGGCACACACATGGTAAACAAATATGCATGCAGACAAAATAGTCACACTTTATAAAAATAATTTTTAAAATATATGTACTTGTATGTATGTATGTGTGTGTGTGTGTGTGTGTGTGTTATTGCATGAGTTTACGCATATCACATGCCTGTGGAAGTGTGTAGAGTCTAGAAGGGTTACAGGCAGTTTGGGGCCACCTGATATAGCTGCTGGAAACGCAACCCTGGTCCTCTACAAGAATAGTAAGTAAGCAGTCTCAACCACTGGCCCATTGCTCCAACCCCAGGACTTCTGTTGTTTTGTTTGGGCAGGTGGGGGATGTTGGGTTTTTGAGACAAGGTTTCTGCATATAGCCTTTTCTAGCCTGGAACTTGCTATATAGATCAGTCTGGCCCCAAACTCAGAGAGATCCACCTGCCTCTGGGTCCTGAGGGCTGGGCTCAACCTGCCTTGACTTAATTTAAATGTTATTGACCACATGGAAAGAAGCCTCCAGTCAAGGCTCCCTGAAGTGAGCGCCCAGATGGAGCTCCTCTCTTGTGCAGGTTCAGGGACACCAGAGGAGCAAGATGATTGTACAGTAGTACAGTAACAGCCACCAGCAAAGTCATTTCCATGTGGGTGGCAGAAGGAAGAGGTAAGAGATTGTGGGGTTTGGAGAAGAGGAAACCTGGGTGCAAACCAAAGTTCTACCACCAACATGCTGTGTCACCCTCCCACCCTCTCTTATCTCTAAGTGGAGATGGCATGTGTCAGCCTTGGTTAGATGCCACGTCACAACACCTCAGCAGCAGCCTCCAGAGGAAGGCAGACTGCCTCCCATGTACAGATGAGGCAGAATTTCAGAGAAGCAGGAAATCTCCCCAAGATCCCTGGGCCAGTAAAGCCACTCAGCCTAGGCCAGTTGCTAGCCATTCCCACGATGGGCTCTCTGTCACGATCCCAACAGAGACGAACAAGCCTCAGGACTGTTCACAGGCTCCTAGAACACTCCACATCCACCCCATGGTGAGAGCATAAATAACCACAGTTTCTGACTTTAGGACATGAACAGAGAGGTAGTTTGCCCCGTGCCACACAGCAGGAAGGAAGGTAACTGCTTGTCTGACTTATCCAGTCCCTTGCCCATGAGACTGCCCTGTCTCTTTCCCAGTAAAGCCAAGCAGGCATCCTATCCTGCTTGACAGATGAAGCCAGTAAGGAGCACTGTGTGCCTAAGCCTGCCACCAGGTCAACAACTCAGAAGGGAGTTAAGCTAGGCTCCTAATCTTTGTGTTTCTTTAGATTTATGCGTGCGTGCGTGCGTGCGTGCGTGCGTGCGTGCGTGTGTGTACTAGGGTTGGTCTTGTGTGCTCGCTGTGTATTCAGATGCTGAGTCCTCTGCCCCAAGATCAGGTTGCAGTCTGGAGATGGGCATTGTATTGACCAATGTGCTGTAAAGAATGCTCCCCATAATCTCTGATTGGATAATAAAAGACTAGAGCCTGTGACTGGGCAGGGGAGAGGAAGGCAGGACTGGAGATTGAGTAGGGTCTCAGGCAAGGACCATGAGAGAAAGAATGAGGTAGGGGAAGGAGGCCATGAGGGCAGGATGGACCATGAACACATGGCCATGAGAAAAATCATCCTGAGGACACACAGGGAGCAGAGCAACGGAACAAGACTCAGTTAGCAGGTAACAGGAGCCTGTGGCTGAGCTGTGGTTTAGAACAGCTCAGAACCTGTCCAGTCTAGGCTTAGAACTTAATAAAAAGACCAGGTTTCTGTGTCTTCCATTCAGAAGCTAACGGGCTAGAGTGGGGCAGAACACCCCACACCTATAAAATTAATACAATAGCTGTGTGTGTGTGTGTGTGTGTGTGTGTGTGTGTGTGTTTGTGTGTGTACACAAGTGCTTTGGAGACCAGAACAGAATGCCAGATCTACTGAGGCTAGAGTTACAGGAGATTGCAAGCTGCAGGAATGGGTGCTAACCACCACATTCTGGTCCTCTGTGAGACCAGCATGCACTGTCAACACAAGCCAATGCTAGCATATGCCAGTCTTTTTTACAATGCTGGGGATTCACCCCAGGGCTTTCTGGATACAAGGACTCCATCACCGAGCTACACACCCAGCCCCAACAAGGACTCCATCACCGAGCTACACACCCAGCCCCACATCCCTGCTTTTAAACCCAGTGTTATTTTCTCCACTTATCCTCTGCACCTGAACATGGACACTTGGATGCCCCAGAGCCAGTCCCCTGGGAGTGTGAGAGCCCTCACTACACCAGTCTAGCCTAGAAATCAGAGTGCTGGGGAGAAATGGTTTCTGGACAGGGTACTGTCCAAGGAGACAGGAGCTGAACGTGCAAGTCTCTCGCTTTGGAAACCTCAGACTGGGATCTGGGGAACCCACTCACTAGCACAGCTGTCTGCTATGATTTCTGCTGAAAAAACAAAAAACTCCATCATGTGGGCCTACGTGCTAATTACCAATAATGACATAATAGCCATTGTGGCCCAACAGCCAAACAGCCCCAACTAGAAATTCTGCATAGCTCACATTTAGGAACAAAAGACTTAGACACTGCAACTGAAACTGATGCCCTAGCAGAAAATACCAGGAGCAAAGGGGCCTCAGAGTTGACCCAGCCACAGTATCATCTGGCAAATGGACAGGGGAATGAGCATCCCCTTTCTTAGGTCACTAACTGAGGATCTACTACACACTCAGCACATGTGACACCTACTACACACTCAGCACATGTGACACCTACACACTCAGCACATGTGATACCTACACAGGAAGAGGCCTTCATTTACTGATCAATACACGCAGACACTTATTAAGCACCCACTATGCATCATACATGCTGTTTTAGGTACAAAGGATGAAACACTGAGTGGGCAAAACCCACCAGCATCATCAAGCTTACAAGAGGGAAACAGACAGTAAGTAATCTATAAAAGATCATACATTGGAGTGAGAAGTGACATAGAGAAAGACAGAGGAGGAAGGAGGTAAAGTGGCACCAGGGATCAGAGAAAACAGAGAGATGGGTGGTGTGTTAGGTGGGCGTGATGGCTCACGCCTTTAATCCCAGAGTTTGGGATGTGGAGACAGACAGATCTCCATGAATTTAAGGCCAGCATGGTCTATTTAGTGAATTTCAGGACAGCCAATGTGACATAGAAAGATCCTGTCTCAAAAAACTGTTTTTAAATTATGTGTAACTGATGAGGAGTTACGGGATGTGCATGGGAGTGCAGTGCCCAGAGACCAACAGATCCCTGGAGCTGGACTTAAGGCTGAGTCACCTGATGTGAATGCTGGGAACTGAATTTGGGTCCTCTGTAAGAGCACTATACTTCCCCCCTCACACCCTTCCCTTCTCCCCTGCTCGCTCCAGCCCCCCCAATCCCCCCTAGCCCCTGCTCACTCCTGCCCAAAGGTTTTTTATTTGTTTCTTATTACAGGTAGTTGTGACCAACCATGTGGTTGCTGGGATTTGAACTCATGACCTCTGGAAGAACAGTCAGTGCTCTTAACCACTGAGCCATCTCACCAGCCTGAGCACTACACTCCTAACTGCTGAGTTGTCTCTCCTGCCTACTGTTCCAATTTTAAATAAGATGATCAGAACAATCCTTACTAAGAAGGAGATGTTGAAACAAAAATTTTACGATGAGACAATAAGACAAAAGGTATTTATAGAAGGTTGAATGTTCCCTGACCATCCAGTGCAAAAGCCCCAGGGTGGAAGTCTACCTGAGAGGATATGCCAGTCATTAACGGAGGCAGGGGAAGAGGGCAGGCCCAGGCTAATCACCAGTGTGTGCTTAGATTCCCTTAAGTTCACAACAAGCATGGAGGTGACATCTTCACACCTGGAGTGAGCAGGGCTGTCTGACTCCAGCTGTCTGTTCTGTCCTTGTCTCAGGAAATCCTAAATATGACTTGGGTAATGAGTAGACAAACGCCATCAAGGGGTTGCTCCCTGAACTCAGTGAACTGTTTTCTGACTAGCTTTTTCTTCTCCTAGTATGGACTGGCTATAGAGGAGCCACAGTAATCACCCAGTGTGTCAGCTCTGGATTAACCCCTTCACATGGATTATACAATGTGGTGCCCAAGTCATTTGTGGAGAGGCGCTAATCTGCTTCCCCTTGATGACAGGATATGCCAGAGCTTACTGAGGTCAAGCAATGGCTAGAGGCCGGGCCAGTGAGTGGTGGGGCCCTGATTATTATTATTATTTATTTTTATTATTATTATTAATTATTATTATTATCATATATTCATTTTACTCTGTGTGTTAAGTGTTTGCCTGAGGGGATGTATACCACATGGGTGCTTGGTGCCCACAGGGGTCATCAGATCCCCTGGAACTGGAGTTACAGAGGTTGTGAACCACCACGTAGGTTCTGTGAGTCTTGAACCCAGGTACTCTGCAAGAACAACAAGAACTCTTATCCACTGAGCCATCTCTCCAGCCCTGAAGCTAGGATTTAAACAGGGTCTCTTGTAGCCCAGCAAGGCATCAAACTCACTACATAACTAAAGTTCACCTTGAACTTCTGTTCCTCCTGCCTCCACCTCCTGAGGGCAAGGATCACAGGTGTGGGACACTGTGCCATGCTGAATTCACATGACATTGGAGACGCTGAAAATCCAACCCAAGACCTCAGACTAGGCAAGTTCCCTACCAACTAGCTATACCTCCTAGCCCTAGGACTCCACTTTTAAACCTGTCATAACAAGAACCTGTGATTGCTACAGACCCTTCTTTTATAAATCAATGCAGAAGCAGAGAAGGTGGTAACCCCCAAAGTCTGCCAGCTTCGAACTCAGAGCTGGAGAAGCTGGGGCTACTTCCACCCTGCTACAGTCTGGGCCATTGGCCAGGTTTCCTCTTTGAAGCCTTTCTGGGCTCCGCAGAAGTCTGCATCATCCTTACTGAGTTCCAAAGAACTCCCAGTCCATCTCTGTCCCTTCAGCCTAGACCTGGGGAGGGCAGGACCCTTTCTGCTATCTGCCTTCCCAAACAGTGTGCACAGTGGCATCTAACCAGGGGAAACAGAGAAGAGAAACTATCTTAAGTGAGGCTAAGGCTAGGAAGCTGAGCCTCTGGCTTCGAAACTGGTTTATCAGGTTCCATTTCTTCAGTAAGAAACCTATCAGACAGGCATGGTGGCACACACCTGTAATCTCAGCACTCAGGAGATTGAGGCTGGAGTATGTGAGTTTAAGGATAGCATGGGCTATGTAGAGAACACCAAACCAGCCTGGAATACAGATCAAGACCCTACTTCAAAATTCCAAAAAGAGAGCCGGGTGGTGGTGGCAGTGGTGGCACACGCCTTTAATCCCAGCACTTTGGAGGCAGAGGCAAGCAGATTTCTGAGTTCGAGGCCAACCTGGTCTACAGAGTGAGTTCCAGGACAGCCAAGGCTACACAGAAAAACCTTGTCTCGAAACCTGCCCCCCACCAAAAAAAATTCCAAAAAGAGGGAGGGACTGGAGAGAGGGCTCAATGATTAAGAGAATTTGCTGCCCAATCATGCAGATCTAAGTTCATATCCAGCACCCACGTGATAAGGTAGATGTGGTCTGATGACTGCTTTTATTCCAGCACTGTAGATATGGGACAGAGAAAGGAAGAGAAATGAGGCCTGCTGGTTGCCAGCCTAGAGGAACAATTGGAGCTTTGAACTCAGAGAGAGACCCTGATTCAAAGACATAAGATGGAGAATGATATAGGATACCCAGTTTGATAGCCAGTGTCTTCCTCTGGTCTTCACATACACATACAGGCATGCACATATACTACTACATATGTTCTACACAACCATACACACGCACATACGTGATACGCACACACCAAATCCAAAAACAAAAGAGGAAGTATATTAAACTCCAGGTGGGAAAGGGCAGACATTTAAGAGGTAGCAGTTTGTGATCCTAGAACTCAAGAGACTGAGGCAGGGGGATTGTTGTGAGTTGAAGGGAAGCCTGTACTCCATCATCAGACCATATGTCCAATAGACAGACAAAGCAGCGGCTGCAGTGACAACAGCAGCCTACGCTCAGAGTCACTGGGACTTCCTCTTCCCTGTCAACATCCTCACAGAAAGACCAGCCCCATCCACAGCAGGGGAAACTGAGGCTCACAGAACTGAAGCCAGCACCAGACCATATACACACATGGAGGGGCCAGAGCAGGGAGTCCAGAGAGTTATATCCCTCTGGTGACACTGGCTACCACACCAGTCTAAGGGTCCTGCTTCTGCATGGAAAGATATCCAGGAGGGATCCAGGTCTGCCCTGGCCATGGCCTTCAGAGATACAGACCTTCAAGCCTAACACTTGTCTCCATGCCAGAAGAAAGAGAGCCTGATCATCCATTTCCAGGGAGAAAGAAAGCTACAACTTTCCCAAATGTTTGTCCTTGTTTCCGGACCACTGTTGGCTTTGGCCTCCAACCAGAGAGAGTCATCTAGGGTAGGGGACAGAGGGTGCCTAGGCCTCAAGACTAAGAGTCCTCGGGCCTGAGGCCAAGGGGGTCAAAGGGCAGGAGGCGAGCTGGTTTGGCAGAGGGCCAGGACCCCCCTGGAGACTCAAGCTTGTTTCCTACTCTTCTCCTTCCTTTGAAATTGGCCTGGCTGCCAGGACAGGCGGGAAACAGGGGGCCTGGGTGGAGAGGTTTCGTGATTAGCTCATTAGAGCGCCTGTGTGTGGAGACACAGTGTAGACACTAGGCTGGTTTGGCGGGATCATATCACTGACGCCTCTGACACGCTCTCTGAGGAAAGCCAGCGTGTCCCCATTCCCCTGAGGTGAAAACTAAGGTACAGAGAGGGCAGTGAATGGTGCCTGAAGGCCACATAGCTTGTCAGTGACAGAGCTGGCAGAGAACCTAAACTGTTGACCTCTAAAAGGGTCTCCTGGGTCACCTGGAATGGGGACGAGAAGGGAAAAGACGGAGAAATGAAGGAACGGTGTCCAAAAGGCCCAGGTCATCTCAGGGGAGCACAGCAAACAAGTGTAGGGGTTCAGGAAGGTGTAGGGGGTCAGAAGTGAGTCCCCAAACTCCACACGGTGTGACCCCACTCCCTGTCCAGCTTCATCTCCCACCTCCACCCTCCCTTTCTGCCCCAGCCACACCACAGTGTTTATCCGCCCTGAGCATATTAAATGGGCTGAAGCTTTTTGCACATGCTGTGGACAGCATCTAAAAGGTTGTTCCCTCCACTGTGCACGAAGAGAACTCATCACCCGGCTCTTTGTCCTTTCCTTTGACTCCTAGACATTGCCCTGATGCCCTGGGCTCACTGTGCACCTGAGGGACAGGAATCCATGGGAGTCACCTGTGCCCTTAGAATCTAACCCAAGCCCATGCTTCATAGACATGTATCATCTAGTTATCTTTCATCGCTGAATCCAAGAGACAGGCAAAATGGGTTTTTCTGTGTGTTCAAGGAAAGGATGGGTAAGAGAGGGTAACATAGACAAGCCCAGAACCCAAGCTCAGGAAAATCTAAGACCTGACCCCAAGCCTCTGAACCACACAGACCTTGCTGGGCACCCACACCAAAGAGTGCTCATCCCTGCCAGACCCACCAGAGTCACACAAAAGAATCCCTAAGAGAGGAGGAGTCCTGATGGCCATAACCCAAGAGCCTCGATGTCTAGCTCAGACGTGGCAGTTGAAGACAGAGGGTAGAGACGCAGATAAATGGCTTCCTTCTCCCACACTGCTCTGTCTCCTTGGCTCAGGAGTACCCCTCAGCCCAAGTATCCAGTGGATCCAGTCACCCCAACCCCAAGGCCTCACTCTCACCTCAGTCCTCTCTCTCATCCATCCACTGCAGTTCATCATTATGTCCCATGGCCCTACCTCCCACACAGACCTAACATCTCCCACGGCTGCACGGCACAGTTCCCAGTCCAAAAATCTCAGCCTTCCTCCCCTAAACAGGTGGCCCTGCTTCTACCATGGCTCCTCACTGCCCTGGGATTAGGCCTCAAATTTTCCTGAGCCTGTCTTTGCCGGTGCATTTCCCCAGGTGCTGGACCTGGTTCTGCATCTTGGAATGTATAGTTCCTCCCAATAGGAATGGCCTTTCTCTTAGTCTCTGCCTAAGAATACCTATTCACCCAGGAACACAAGGCGGGGCAGCAAAAGCCACACGCAACCCCTATTCACATTTCAGTCTCAGTCAAAGTTAGACTCAGGTTTCAGGGCTGTTCAGCCCGATTAGATATTGAGCTTTCTCAGGAGCAGAGGAAAGGGTTCATACATAGTCAACTCTAGCCCCGTGCCAGCATAGAGCCTGGCACAGAATGGGCACTAGGAAAAGCAGATGGCTAGGAAATGGAGGCATGTTCTTACTTCTGTGAAGCCACCTCCCTCCCTTTACCCTCCAAGTACCTTTGGGAACCTGTGTAACTAGATCTGCTATTCACCTGCTCCTAGCAGTGCCCTCCCAGACCTGATTTCCACTGTCCCAAGAGGGACATCTTTACACTCTCAGAGTGATGCCCATAATAATAATTAGGGTACTAACAACCATCACCACCACTTGTTGAGTTTGTTGTGTGCCTGGTTATTTAACCCTCACAAGAACCCTAGGAGGGAAGGAGATTTTTTTTTTTTATTGTCTTCATTTTACAGATAAGGAAATTGAGGCTCCAAGAAGCTATCTGGCCTAAGATCACATAACTAGTAAGCAAACAGTGCGGGGGTCACAGCCAGGTCTGCCTGACCTGCAAGCCACCCTGCTGCCCAGTTGCTTCCTGCTTTCTATAATCGCCCTTCCTAGAGTTTAGAGCAGCCACCCCCAGCAGCCTGGATCTGGGTATCAAAGATGGACGGGGATGGGGGGGCACTGACAACATCCTGCTGTTTTAGGGTGCCTCAAGGGTTAAGAGCACCCACATGGTGACTAACAACAGTCTGGAACTCCAGTTCCAGAGGATCTGACACCCTCTTCTGACTTCTGAGGGCAGTAGGCACACATGTTGTATTTAGACATACATGAAAGCAAAACACCTATACATATAAAATAAAAACAAATATTTTGTGTAGGAAAACAGGGTCATTACTCAGAAGGTCACTGGGAAGGAGACAAGAAATAATGTCTCTGGAAGAGTACACAGGGCTAGTTCGAGAAACTGAGACAGCTCAGTGGGGAAGGCTTGACAAGGACTTGAGCTTAATGCACAGGGAAAGGAACCAACTCCCAAAATGTGTTCTCTAACTTCCTCACGTGTGCAATGTTACAGAAGCATCAACCTACCCAATCTCTATCTCTCTCTCTCTCTCT
>NW_022196900.1:88387420-88430578 GCF_008632895.1 Mastomys coucha
CTCTCTCTCTCTCTCTCTCTCTTCCTGACACACACACAATTTAGAGTTGGTCTCAGCAGTTAAGAGCATTGACTGTTCTTCCTGAGGTCCTGAGTTCAATTCCCAGCAACCATATAGTGGCTCATGACCATCTGTAATGGGATCCGGATACCCTCTTCTGGTGTGCCTGAAGACAGTGACAGTGTACTCACATACAGAAAATAAATAAATAAATCTAAAATAATAATAATGATACAATTTAAAACTTAGAAATAAAAATTTTAAAGTAAGTTAAAAGGGTTAAAATAAAGCAGCAGACAGGCAGAATATGGGAAACAAGATAAATGGCAGTAATAGCTGTGACATGAACTTCTCAGGTCACCTACACCTAAGAGGACAAAATTCTCCAGGACCCTTCTCCCAGCTAAAGCCAAGTAACCAATGACACTAATTTAATGCTTACCTATCTGTTTGAGCTAAACAACTCTCCAAAGGAAGAGCCCTTGTTAACCCTATTCCACAAGTCAGAGAGCCAAGACTAAGAAGTGCGACTGGAGCCAAGTCATACAGCGACTCACAGTGGACAGAGCCAAGTCTGTAACCCAGTGTTGGGGCCTTCATGGACTCCTGACTCCTGCGTTCTAGTCCAGCTAGTAAGAGTTAAAATTAGGAGGAAGGAGCTAAAACAAAAAAATGAACACTTCCCTGAACCCTCTTTCAGAAGGAGCCCAGGGCTAGAGGAAGCCAAAGATCACTGATCAGCCCCATGCTAGGCTGCTTCTAGCCACTGGGGCAAGGTCCTGGGATGTAGATGTCACAGGGAAGGTCACAAGATCCAGAGGAGTTTACCACTTGTCCAAGATCAAGCCGTTAGGAATGTGACTATATCTGGGAACCCTGTGGAATCCCTCCTCTTCCCTCCCAGCTTCACATCAAACATTCCTGCCTGTCCCTTGGGAAGTTTCCCACTGGAGCAAAGCTAAAGGCTCTGCCACGCCCTCCCAGGAGGTCCAGTTGCTTAGCTCCTCCATCTGCGTGATGGATGCCCCACTCAGGACCCACGATTCACAACTGGATAGTGAGATAAGGGTCTTATATTTTCTGAGCCTCAAAGATAATCTATACTTTGTATCCATCCTGCATTTTCTGAACTGCAATGATAGTGGTTACTTTGTATCCATTAACTGTTTTAGTCTTAACACAAAGCACATGGCTGGGTAGATCCTAAACTAACTTCTTCATTCAGAAACTTACACTGAGCATTCTATCCTCAGTGCTTAGACATAGCAGGAACAGATTAAACAAAAACCCTTGCCCTCAGTGGGGCCTGTGTAGAGGAACAAATATATACATCTAGAAGGTATCAATATTCTCATTTGTGAAATGAGAAATGAAAGTGTGATATAAAGAGGCATTTGTAGGTGCTGAGTCATCTGTCCTAAAGACCTCTGGGCCTTTGTCAGCCCAGCCCAAAATCAGTACCCACCATGTCAAGTATCAAGAAAGAACCGATTCAACATCCCAACTCCAGATGCCCTGACCCCTTGTGCCTCCCAGTGGCCTCAGAGGCACATATACCCTTCAGAATGGCACGGTACAGCCAGTTACGTCAAAGCAGTACTCACCCAGAAGTAGCCGTTGTGGTCACACAGCCAGTCAGGGAAGGTCAGCACAGCCATCGCCACAGTGGCACATGGAAGCAAAGGACAGAAGTGAGACACAGCACAAGCTATCAAACTCTAGGGTCCTGATCAGCTGGAGCTAGGCCAGTAGGGAACCTGTCCCCTCTTCCACCCTCACCCCCACCCAGGGTGCCTCTGGCACTCCAATGACCAGATACCATCCAGGCAGCTAGCATCTGAAAATCCACATTGAGTTCACCAGACTGCCCTGGGCCCAGTCTCCTATGGCAGCACCAAGAGCCAGGTGCTGAGGATACCTGAAGTCAGACAGGGCCTTACCCATGTGAGCCTCCAGCACAGCATGGAGACAGTGGTGTACACTTGCTGAATTACTTCTGTGATGCATGCATTTGACCTTAGGTACCTGGGCTCAAATCCTGCCTCCACTTACGGCTCTACCACCTGTGCCACTCTGGCGATTTCCTAGCTTCTCCCTCTGTGTTTCCTTTACTTACCTGTAACATAGAGGGCAGCATTCAGAGCCTCCGCTTAGGCCTACATAGCAGTCTAAGAGTTCACATACGTAAGACTTTTTGAACGGTGGTTGGCATACAATTTGTTCATACCTTGTAGCTACTATGACTACAAGGGGCTGTGGACGGGGACTTTGGAGGGACCTGGTGTGGGTGAGACCACCATCTTCTCAACAAGAATACTGCTGCTGGGACCGAGGGAGATAATGAAAATTGAAGTGTGACCTTAGGGTGTCCTCTAACACATCCTCACCACGCAGTCTCATCAGGGTTATGGCAAATGCCCCTCCCCACAAACACGCCCAGTACTGCAGCTTTGGATTGAACAATGACCAGCCACCATATTCTCTCAGGTTTACAGATGTTCCAGATGTTATTCTTCACAGTCACCCAAACACTGTGAAGGTGAAATTGTTACTGTCCCCATTTTATGGACAAGGGCAAAGGGGTGAAGGGTCTCCCTTCTGTGTCCTTGGTGGCATTCTGTGGGTCTCCAATTCAAATGAAGTGGTCAAAGCTCAAGTCTACTTGAATTCTGTTCTCTAAATTTCCCTTCATTTCCTCCCCTTGGTCTCTGCAGCACTAGCTGCACTGTCCCAACAAGACTTTGAATACATTCATCTGAAACTCTTCTTGTCAAACAGCCAGGTTAGGGTGCAAGCTGTTCCTGAAGCCACCTCTCCTGGCTCAGTCATTGGCACCTTGACCCCTGGTCTATTCCTATAGCTGACCTCAGCCACTAATCACTCAAACATCCAAGGTACATTCACTCACATCCACCTTTTATTGATGAGGAAACCAAGGCCCAAGGTGGACTCACTATTACCTTTTAATGCCCAGCGCTTGGACCTGGACTCTTTAGTAATAAACTTCAGTGGGCTCCAGGTGTCCCCTATCTTTTTCTCTAGCCTGTTTCCAGCTTCCTGGATTAAACATCCCAGAACTCAGAGCCCAATCCAGAATCATCAGGCATCTCTACAGGTTAGTTGTAGGGAATGTGCACTCAGTATGGGTAGAGTGTTGGGAAATGAAGGCTTCAGGTCTTAGGGAAGATAATGGGGCTTCTTCAAGTTCCAGGTCAGCCACTTCCCAGCTGTGCGGCTTGAGCCAAGTCAATTTGCCCCCACAAATGCCTATGAAACAAGGGTGATGCTTCAGGAGGTGCTGAAGATTAACCAAGGTAATGTCACACACCAACTTAGAACAGCAAATAGGTAAGGGCCGTGACTAATTAGAGAACAAGGCCAAAAAGAAATGATCTTGTAGGCTCACGACAGGCAACTGCAACCTACGGCCATTCTAGCTCCTCCTCATACAGTATGAGTCTGCTCTAAACCAGGTCATGAGGTATGTATGATCCATTTCTGCTGTCAAAGGTCACCAATACAGGAAACCATGACAAATGGGTGCTAGAAGACACACAGACTCAGGGCTCATTTCCCTCTTGATATATAGAGGGAAATTGAGATCCTGGAGGAAAAGTACCTAGCCCACAGACTATGAGAGGATAGAATCTTGCCTGTGATAAACCTTAGGCTCTCGGGAAATTCTGAATGCACGCACACACACACCCATGCACACACACACACACACACACACACACACCCATGCGCACACACACCTACCTGTCTTATAAACCTACTCTGCAAACCCAGCAGATCTCAGCCACCACAACCTTGGCAATGAGGCCTATGCGAGTATCCTCCTCAGGTCTGTTCCTGGGAAGCCTGTATGGCATGTAGCAGAGGCAGGAGGCTTAAGAAATAACCAAATGAGGCTTTCTGGCGTCAGCCTAAGGGTCCCCTCTAGGCCTTTCTTTCTATCTTCCCTCCTGACTCCCACCCTAGTATCTATCTCATCCCGTGGCCAGGTCCTAACTGTTGAGCCTAGCTCCAGCTCACAGAATGCTGGGCCTGCCCCTGCGTCAGCATCTTCCCAGCCAGCCCGGGATATTCCTGTTCAATGCAGTCAGCCAGGCTCCTGGCCAGGGTCCACTCTGCGGAGAGGGTGCTGGCTCAGCCAGAGCCTTACCCCCACTGGCCTATAGGTGGGGCAACCTGGGAGTCCTGGGAGCTTCTATCGCCACCCAGAGCCTACAGAGGAAAGGCAGCTTGTTCTAGACAGTGTAACTATGTGTTGATCAGGAGTCTGTGGGGTGTGGGGTGCCACCCACACCTCCAGCCAGTCCACCCAAGCACCATGCTGCTGGGACCTGGCAGACCTTGGCTGAGTCTCCTAAACACACGGGGAAACCTTGGGGTTCCCCCACTCCATTCCCTTCCTAAAACACCCCACACTGGCATAGTCCCACAGCAGCTACCAATCTGGCCACTCCACACTTAATGCTTCATTTGATTCTGCTAATGCCTGTAAGGTCCAGGGGTGGGGGCGGGAGAGGTGAAGTGAGTCAAGTAAGGTTACACAGTAACAGCTGGGCTGGGATCCAAACTTAGTCCTTCTGAGTGCAAAATCTGTGTGGTACTGATACTGCCCTTCCGCTCCGTTCCCTACAGCCTCTGGATTCCTTTCTTCCCAGACCTTGCACGTCCTTCTGCAGCCTCCCTCCGCCATTCCCACAGTTAATAACCCCCGCCCCACAACTGCGGTAACCCCGTGCTTCTGTGCACGCAACAGCAGTAGATACCCACAGGCCGCCACTGAGAGTTATTTCTGAGGTGTCTGCCTTGGGAAGGCCTTGATGGCAAGGAGTCACCCCAGCGAGTATTTCTACCTCTCTCTCTTCTTCCTCCATTCCGCAGCAAGTCTCCCTGGCCTCCCTCTCTTCCCAAAGCCTCCTCCTGCCAGCATCGACCTCCGTCCAAGCCTGTGATCCGAGTGAGGACTACATGTGGATAAGAGCTTACTAAAGTGTGGGGGAGGAGAGGTTCTGCGACAGCGCTCTGGCCTCTCCCTCGCCCCTTTAGGAGCTGGGGACCCGACCCTGACTTGACACCAAGCAACTATCCCTGGAACTTCCTTAAAGCCTACCCGGAACCAGCCGTTCTCCCAGAGCCTCTACGTTTAGGAGAAGGCTCCGGGGGAAGAGAAGGGGCTGCCTTCTCCCTGTTGCAGGAATTTAAGGGATCAGTTAAATGCAGCCATTGTCTCCCGGGGGAACCCGAGAGCCCCTGGAATAACTATATACAACCCTTGAGAGTGCTCCCCTGCCCTTTCAGGGCAGATTCGGCCTGGGGTCCAGCGGATAAGTCTCCGCCTCCAGCCTGCTAGGCTGCAGAGGTCCGGTCCTCCCCCAAAGAGGTGGGGCCCCCAAGAAAGTGCGGCTTGAAGATCGAGACAACTCTGGAGGAAACACAGAGGGCAGACAGGGAAATATGTGAGACAGGGAACCCAGAGACGACAGAGTAGGAGCTTGACCCCGAGCAGATCCAGGAGACCTGAGGCAGAGGAAGTTCCAGCCTGGACGCTAGTGCGTGCGTCCGGGCGGTGACTCAAGGGCCACCCGAACTAGCAGAGCCAGGGCCGCAGCTCGTGGGTCCCGGGTCCGGAAACTCAGAGTCAGTTACGTAAGGACCCGAGCAGGGTTCCCGGGGTCCCCCTCCTACCGCCCTCTGGGTCCCCTGGAGCACGCGGGCGCGCAGGGTGGGGCTCGCGGGTCGGCCTGGGGCTGCGCCGCGGCGCGGAGACCTGCTGCGGACGAACACCCACGACAGGACTCCAGGTCCGGAGCGAGCAACTGCACGCCGTCTCCCGAGCTCCGCACACCCTCGACTTTGAGACTCCAGAACCCTTGGGGACCTCAAGTTTTGGAGCACGCAGCTCAGGACTTCCAGCACCCACGCCGGGAATCCTGTGACCCTCTGCTCGCAGCTCCCGGGACGGCCCGGGTCCTGGGGAGCGGGCTTCTGGGTCCTGCACCTTGTCCCTCCCAGGCACTGGGGCCACCCCCTAAGGCGGTCCAGGCTCACCTGGGCTGCACAGGACAGGGACCTGGCAGGGACCTGGCCGGGCCGGGCCGGGCCGCGTCCTCGCTCTCCGCGGCTCTCTCCCTTTAAGAGGTTCCTGCCACTTTGCCCCGCCGGGGGCCTCCACCTGCACTGACAGGGCAACTCTGATGCGAGGCCCCGCCCTCCCCTCGGGACGTCCTCTAATTGGTGCAGACAACTGCCAATCTTTGGGGCGGCGGGCAGGACCGGGCTCAGCAGCCAGACTGTCGCAACCGGGAAGGGGCGGGGGCTGCAGGTGCGGCCAGGCCGGGACGCCCAGCCTAGAGCAGCTCCTGATAGACCCAGAGCGGTCAGGGGAGGGGAAACATGGAGTTCCTGGATTGGCTGGTATGGTGACTGACGTCATGTTGCAAAAGTATAAAGTAATTTGCCACGTGGTGCTGACCCTAAGGCGTTAGGTTGGGATGGGGGTTGTTCTAGGACAGTTAGGGAAGTGACCTTGACGACGTAGACTTACCTGGAGCACCTGTCTGGCTAATTAGTTCTGTGTGACCTTGAGCAATCTACCCACAGAAATTTCCCCAACTAGAAATCCTCTGATGTTTTCTTGAGGATGAGTGACATTTGTTACATAGCAAACGCAAGTCTGGGACCCAAAAAGGTGTCCATTAACTGGAGTTCTGGTTTCTCTTGTGCCTACTTTGTCCCTCTTCTCAGTGGCTTCCTCTCTCCTAATGATCTGCCCCCATCAGCCTGGAAGAGTTATATGTAGTCACTGGCCTAAGACCCCCTCCTTCTCCTCTCTTTTCAGACCTGCCCTTGCTCACATAGTGCCCAGGTCAGGAAGCTGGCTGACTCCCACAGCATGGACTCATCCTAACCAAACTACCCTAGAATTTCAAAAGCTCTTCATGAGATTAAGGCCAAATCTGCCTTAGGATTCCCACCTACAGAGGACAAACATAATCCCCCTTTTATGCAGAGGAATCAGAAAGTCAAATCTGTAAAACCGTGGACTATTCACCATGCCAGGGAGCCCTGGAAAGTGGGACTCTTGTTTGGACAAATGGAGAAACTGAGGATCACTGAGGGCAAATAACTTCCTGAGTTTTGGTGACCTGCATTTTTGTTGTGGAGTAGGGGAGTCACTTGGGGGCACTAGGGAAGTCTTTTGATTCCTTTAATCAGAAATATGGATGTTTCAGGACCGGCTATATGAACCCAGTACAAGAACCTGGGACATACCCCCAGGTTCCCAAGCTGACCAAAACTCCTCTCTCCCAACTACCTAGGGCAGTGTTGACCATTGGTCAACACTAGAAATTCAGATGTAGACTGCTTCCATTAACTTAGGTTTGAGCCTGTGGGTAAGCTTGTTTCCCTGGGGGTAAAATACAACGTTGCACCACTAACCTTATGTAGAATTACTGCGCTGATTAACTGAGAGTGGAAACTACAAAAGCACCAAATATTCAATCATGGATCCAGTATTAATTTTTAATTGCTGTCACGTGTACCCATTCATGCATGCCGGAGAGAGCAGACTATGAATTCTTTAATTTGGCCTGAGTAAACAAGGGCTCCCCTGCCAATTGTCTCCTTCCACCCCCCACCCCCGACTCAGTCTAAGGGCTTCCAAGAGGAAAACCCCTGCCCTGGGTTGGACAGAGTTATTCTAAAGGGCTGAAGAGGCCCCAGCTCTCAGCTCTCCCTCAAGAGGCCCCAGCTCTGTTGGGTTTTGCTGCTAGTGGGTGACTCAGCAATGCCAGCGCCTGGCTCTGCCTGATAAGCCTGTGTGCCTATGTGTAAGTTTGTACTTGGGAAGGCATCTGAGAAAATGTTTGTGAACTTCTGTGTGGGCTGCTAGAGTACTGGGACTGGGGGGTTGGGCTGCGGGAGGTTGGGTGTGAGTTTACGAAAGGAGGATGACTATTTGTGTCCTGGAATCAGAATGCCTGGCCCTGAGCTATCTGCACCTAAGGAATTGTCCTGCACCTGGAACCTCTGTGCACAGGCACCTGTGTGTTTCCTATTGAAGCACGGAGTAGACAACCAATGTCTTCTCAGGAACCCTGTTGGGGGTGGATAGAGGTCACTGCCTCTGCCAGGGATTCTTAGTGACCCCCCTTGGGCCCTACCTGAGATCCTGAGATGTTCCCTGGGAGAGGTAACGTCCTGAAGGGACAGTTCACTTCACTTTCCTCACCGCTAGACAGGGTTTTTCTGTATAGCCCCAGCTGTCCTAGTACTCACTCTGTAGACCAGGCTGGCCTCGAACTCGGAAATCCGCCTGCCTCTGCCTCCCAAGTGCTAGGATTAAAGGGGTGCACCACCATGGCCCGGCTCCATCTGCTCATTTTTAATATCATTAAGCTCTTCCAGTCAGAAATGCTTAACGTTCAGAGAGCTGACGTGACAGCCACACAGTTCTGAAATAACTTCGAGGGTGACAGGCAGGGCACAGCTTTCTTCCTCTGGAGGCTGAAGGCTCAGTTTGTTGGGGGCCTGTGGGCCACTGATAAGCTGGGGGGAGGGGAAGGGACCTGTTTGCGGCAGCTGCCCTCCCCTTCTGAGAATGTCTGAGCCTCCTTATCCTGTCAGAGCCTGGGTGCTGTCCTCAGCTTTAAGTGGGCGTGAGCTGAGCGATAAAGTACGTAGGGAATAGATGGGATGGGGGTGATGTGTGGGTGTTCATATGTGGGAACATCTGTTTCTTCAGCTGAACTTCATTTAGGACTTTATTGGAAGGTTACACCCCTCCCCTCCAAAAAAAAAAAAAGACATGGTAGCTCATCCACAATACCAGCACTTCGGAGGTTGAGGGAGAGGAATCTGTACAAGGCCAGCTGGGGCACATGGAATCCCGTCTCAAAAACAAAGCAAACAAACATAAAGTTAATCCCTCTGAGAGAGAGAGAGAAAGTTCAAAGCCCTGGGTCTCTAGTCATAATATCTCAGGAGGCTGAGGCAAGAAAATTGCCTAAGAGAACTTTAAAAAAAAAAAAGGTTTATTTATTAATTATATGTAAATACACTGTAGCTGTTGTCAGAAGGCTGTCTGCTGCACAAGAAGAGGGCGTCAGATCTCATTAGGGATGGTTGTGAGCCACCATGTGTTTGCTGGGATTTGAACTCAGAACCTTCGGAAGAGCAGTCCAGATTCTTAACTGATGAGCCATCTCGCCAGCCCCCTTAAGAAAACTTTCATAGCCTCTGCTACCCTGTCTCAAAACAAACAAATTTTAAAAACAAATAAACAAACAAAAAACAAAACACAACCTAAATAAATAAACAAAATGTATAACCTGCCAGGTGGGCTGGCAAAAGGCTCCAGCTGCCAAGCCTGAGTTAGACCCTAAGCTGGACATGGCGGACAGAACCAAGCCCCAACCCCCACAAGTAGATCTCTGACCTACACACGGGGATGGGGGCAGGGGTTAGAAGCCATTTTTATATTAAAAACCTGCTAGATGTCATGGTGTATACCCACAATCCTAGCACTTAGAAAGTGGAGGCAGAAGGATCGGGAGTTCAAGGTCATCCTTGGCTACGCAATGAATTCAGGATGAAGTTGAGAAGCCTCCTTAAAACCAAAAGACACCGGGCTGGTGAGACGGCTCAGCAGTTAAGAGCACTGGCTGCTGCTCTTCCGAAGGTCGTGAGTTCAAATCCCAGCAACCACATGGTGGCTCATAACCACCAGTAACGAGATCTGACACTCTTCTGGAGTGTCTGAAGACAGCTACAGTGTACTTACATGTAATAGTAAATAAATCTTTAAAAAAAAAAAAAAGCCACTAAAACCCCCTAGTTCAACAAACTGAAATGTTGACCAATACCCTGCTAAGTCCAGGGGTTAGAAAGAGAAACTTAAGCAGGTGGGAAAGTGGAAACACGGGCTTGAGGCAGCCAGGCAGCCCTAATGAGCTGCGATTTGAATCCTGCCTCTGCCTCTCTCAGGAATCTTAGACTGCTTCTTCATCAGTTGAATGATGTAATGGCTCTCACACCCTGTCTCTCTTTCCCACTGGAGCCACTGGAAGAGAAACCATTTGTAAGTTACTCTCTACGGGGGAGGGGGCGAGCACACACCCCCCCCCCGCTGTGATTCACTGCTCCTATGAAGACCGCCCTGAACTAATGTGTACTCAGAGCGGGGAAGGCAACGTGGCTCCATCGGCCTCATGAAAAATGTTTTCAAGAGGAGGTAACCTTCCAGCTTGATTTTGTAGGACAAATTTCCTACATAGAGATGGGAAAGTACATTCCCCAAGGAGGGCAGCCTGGGTAAAGACTCAAAGATAGGAAAATAGTAAAAATATGCGTTCCAGGGGCAAAACACATGGGCTGGCATAGCTTTAAAACAGAGAGAGCCATGAGACCAATGTATTGAAGTTCTCAGATGTCAGGTCCAGGCACAAAAAGACAGATTTGCGGATGGCTGGGGTGCGGGACCATGCATAGTGTATGGGGGTGTGGCAGCCGTTGTGGGAAAAGAGACTTGGTGGTGGGTAAGGGGTCAATTATCTCAGAAGGACACACTGGGGATGTGGGATAAATCTCTAGAATGAGCAGGTGGGGGCTGACGTAAATAGAGAAAAAATTTAGAAGTGTACTTTGCCCCAGGCTAAGATTGAGGTGGGGGTTGGGTGAGAGAGTGGGGATGTCCCCAAAAAATTGTGTTTAGTGTACCTGTAACCCTACTACCAAACGCTGAAGAGTTCTGAAAGACCCCACGGCTCAAGAGTTCCTCTGGTTTTGTAGCAGGGTGGGGCTGCTGCTAATCCGGCCGGGCCAGGAGAATCTCTGCCCAAGGAGGAGTCCTGGGTGTTGGGAGATGCCTAGCGCATCCCCTGTTCCCTTGCTTTCTAGAGGAATAAAATGGAGCGCGTGACTTGCTCATGAATACGGTCCCTAAGCAGCCTGAGCAGGACTTTAAGGCATCACCTTAATTTTCTGGGGAGCAAGAAAGATTTGATCACGCTTGGAAAAGAGCTGAGATCCAGGTAGAAGGAAAGGCGGTGTTTGGCGCCACCTAGTGTTATAGAACTGAGTTGAGCCGAGGTACTGAGTTGAGTCGTCCAGGCTGTCAGAGACTAGCAGTGGCCTGCATCTCATCCCTGTAGTTATGGAAAGTGGGGTTTTCCGGCGAGACTGTCCTGGATTGCGTAGCCAGGCCACACAACTCGCTCCAAAGAGTCACCAAATAAAGGTCATATCCTGTTCCCTAGCTCCTCCCTAAGTGCTCTTAGTGGCTCTAGCTCAGTGACAGCACATGCATGGTTGGCGAGGAAGAGGCTTTTTTTTTTTTTTTTTTTTTTTTTTGGTTTTTCGAGACAGGGTTTCTCTGTGTAGCCCTGGCTGTCTTGGAGCTCACTCTGTAGACCAGGCCGGCCTCGAACTCAGAAATCCGCCTGCCTCTGCCTCCCAAGTGCTGGGATTAAAGGCGTGTGCCACCAAGCCCAACCTAGGAAGAGGCTTTAAGTTTGGCCCTTCATCCAGGGCTGGTGAGATGGCTCAGCGGATAAGAGCACTGACTGCTCTTCCAAAGGTCCTGAGTTCGGATCCCAGCAACTGCATGGTTGAGAAAAAGAGATCTGACGCCCTCTTCTGGTGCGTCTGAAGACAGCTACAGTGTTCCGGAGTGAGCGGAAGAGAGCAAGTGGACCGGAGTGAGGGAGAGGTCCAGAGGCAGAGGTCCTGAGTTCAATCATCATACATGATAGCTCATGATACAGCTACAGCTACAGTGTACTCATACACATAAAAAGCTTGGACTTCATCCAGCATCTTCACAGAGATAGGAAGAGGCAGGGCTGGGGTGGGGGGATGACCAGTTAGGCAAAGTTAGGGGGCTTGTTAGGGGCCTGTTTAAGAGAAAGATACGGCCAGCTGCAGTAGCACACTCTTGTAACCCCAGTGGATGCGGGTTATTTACTATTATAAGATTTATTTACTATTGTAAGATTTATTTACTATTATAAATAAGTCCCCTTAGCTGTGAGGGCGTCAGATCTCATTACGGGTGGTTGTGAGCTACCATGTGGTTGCTGGGTTTTGAACTCAGGATCTTCAGTCAGTGCTCTTACCCCAGCCCTGTATTTCTTTGCACCCAGAACACTGAGAAAGAAAGATCTTGAGGCCAGCCTAAGCTACATAGTAAGATTCTGTCCTAAAAGGGGTGGGGATGGGGTGAAAGATGGCATAGTCTATAGACTAAAGCTTGTCCTACAAGTTTAGGACCTGAGGGGGTTTGTTAACCTTTTTTTGTTATTGTTGTTGGTCTTTTTTGCGACAGGGTTTCTCTGTGTAGCCCTGGCTGTCCTGGAACTCACTCTGTAGACCAGGCTGGCCACGAACTCAGAAATCCACCTGCCACTGCCTCCCAAGTGCTGAGATTAGAGGCGTGCGCCACCACTGCCCGGCTGTTAGCCTTTATTTTTATTGGACTGGAGAGACGGCTCAGTGGTTAAAGAGCATTTCTTCTTGCAGCAGACCTGGATTCAATTCCTGGTAACTAATGGTGATTCACAGCCATCCGTAACTACAGCAGGAAATCCAACCCCCCTCTTCTGAATTCCAAGGGCAGCATGCATACTTGCAAGCAAAACACTCATGCACTATAAAATAAGTAAATCTTTAAAAAGAATTCCTTAAAAAGGATTATAAACGATAACTATAAGCCTTTAACATACATGGCCCAGAGCACATGAAAGACCATCAGTTATTGCTGTTATGGTTAGTACTAAGGAAGGTTTAGCTTTGAGAGAGACACTATAGACAAGAAGTCTATAATAAAATACTAAGCACTAAGCCATAAAAATACTTATTTTTATTATTTTTAATTATGTGTGTGTTTGTATGTCAGGTGCCAGCAAAATCCAGAAGTGGGCATGCTGTGGGCGCTGGGAATCAAACCTGGGTCCTCTGCAAGAGCAGCCAGTGTTCCTAACTGTGGAGTCACAAAACCCAAGGGCTGTTGCTGCTGCTGTTGTTTTGAGACAGGGTTTCTCTGTGTCGCCCTGGCTGCCTTAAAACTTTCTCTGTAGACCAGGCTGGCCTTGAGCTCAGAGATCCACCTCCCTCTGCCTCCTAAATGATGGGATTAAAGGCATGCACCACTACCGCTTGGTAGCCAAGTTTCATTCCCAGTTCCTACAAAAAGAGCTGGGAGGGTGGTATAATTGTAGATATCCAGAACTGGGAAAACAGACTGACAGATCCCTGAAACTCCACAGCCAGCCTGACCTAACCAGCCAGTCTGACCTTGGTCCCAGGGAGAATTCCCTGTCTCAAAAAAACAAAAACAAAACAAAACAAAAACAAACAAACAACAACAACAAAAACAAAACAAAACAAAACCCAGCAAGATGGGGTCAGTGAAGTGGTTCATGCAAGCATGCCAGCCTGAGATCAATCTCTGATACTCAGATAAAGAGGGAAGAAGAAAACCAACTTCAAGAAGTTGTCCTCAGCCGGGCGGTGGTGGTGCATGCCTTTAATCCCAGCACTTGGGAGGCAGAAGCAGGTGGATTTCTGAGCTCGAAGCCAGCCTGGTCTACAGAGTGAGTTCCAGGATAGCCAGGGCTATACAGAGAAACCCTGTCTCGAAAACAAACAAACAAACAAACAAAAAGTTGTCTTCTGATTTCCACATGTGTATCATGGCACAAGTGCTAATAGTAATACATTTAAAAATAATTTTAATAAAACAACAAGGTGAATGGCTCCCGAGGAATAACACCTGAACTTGACCTCTGACCTCTACACGTATGTGTACATGTGTGGAAGCCAGAGGCATTTGATCCCCCTGGAGCTGGAGTTATAGCAGTTTTTAAATTCTGGACATAGGACTGGAGAGAAGGCTCAGCAGTTGAGAGCACTGAGTGTTCTTCCAGAGGTCCTAAGTTCAATTCCCAGCAACCACATAGTGGCTCACAGCCATCTATAATGGGATCTGACGCCCTCTTCTGGAGTGCTTGAAAGTAGAGCACTAGTATACATAAAATAAATAGATAAATAAATAAATATTTTATTTAAAAGATGCCCGACATACATGCTGGGAACATATGGGAACACTGACAGCAGATCTCATAAACCTGAAGCCAAGAGGTTTGCTGGGACCCATAACAACATGAGGCTACCCTGGATCTGTAGGTCAGGTATTGAAGAGAATCAGAAGCTAGAGCAGGAAGTAGGTCTGGATTTAAAAGCCACTCCCTCAGGCAGAGCTTCCCCCAGACCCAACTCCTGGCTTCTTTGGTGTGGTCATACTCTTAGAGCCAGGTTGGTGGGTGCCATGCAGTAAGAGTTACAGTGGGTGGATGTCAGAAGCCATCTCGGAAAGGTTATGGCAAGCAAGTGAGTTTTCTAGAGATAGCCCATTGTTTTGCATGGTTGCAATGGGTGAGCTCTTAGAGACTTCACCCTGGGATTGCTTCTCACTGCTAATATGCCTTTTCTGTCACTATTACATAGGCTAATGGTTCCTGGGCATCAGCCACTTTATTGGGCAAATTTCCTACAGATCAACATGAAGAAAAACTTTCATGAATTAATGCTAGATGAATTAATTATAGAATTCCTGATTTGATTCAAATAATTGTAAGAAGAAAGTTTAAGGAGATGGTCTAAATTGTTTTGCCAGAAAAAATGTAATAAAGAATCAAGATTTGAATGTGTCTCCCTTCATAAGTAAAGGTTGCATAATAAGGAATACAGTGAGCTTTCATAAATTGCACTAAGAGAAATAGGTTTAGTGCAAATTTGTGATCAAGGAAGCATTCATCCTAGGTCAGGGCCAACCAAGGATGAAGCCACAGGTGTGCACGAGGATAATGCAAGGCGATGGGAAACTGTTGCTTTTGAACTTATAATGAGCTTATGGAATGAAACACTGTTTTGAACATTCCTTTGTAACTCTCCTTTTGTGTACCATTTTATCTGTGAGGAACATTTCTCTAAGAAGGTATAAATTGCCAGGGAGAAAAAAATAAATGTGGCATTTGGGGCTCTGCCCTATCCACCAAATGTATATATATGTATATGTTTGTCTGTCTATATATGTGTACATACATATGTGTGTGTGTATATGTGTGTGTGTATGTATGTATGCATGCCATGAAAACTTGTGGAATTGATGAAACAGGTGGTCAGGCCTGGCCAAAGTTCTTCCTTTTCTTTTCTCTCTGGCTCACAAAGAGTTAATGAACTCCAAGCCTCTTGCCTGATCAGCTAGGGGCCCTTGAGGCACAGAGAAAAGCGCTCAACTTCTTTTCTTAACCCCCTGCTGTTATCAGCAGGAGTTAATTGCCATAAGCCTGTGGCATTTGGCCTCAGAATAACAAAGAGTCAAAGAAAGAAAAATTACTAAGAGTGAACAATGTTGGGCTGGTGAGATGGCTCAGTGGGGAAGCGCACCAACTACTCTTCGGAAGGTCATGAGTTCAAATCCCAGCAATCACATGGTGGCTCACAACCACCCGTATCTGAAGACAGCTACAGTGTACTTACATATAATAAATAAATCTTAAAAAAAAAAAAAAAAAAAAAAAAAGATGTGGGGCTGGTGAGATGGCTCAGCGGGTAAGAGTACTGACTGCTCTTCCGAAGGTCGTGAGTTCAAATCCCAGCAACCACATGGTGGTTCACAACCACCCATAATGAATCTGATACCCTCTTCTGTGTACTCATTTATAATAATAAATAAATCTTTTTTTAAAAGATGTTTTCCCCAAAACAACATCCTCCTGCCTTCTGGCAGGCTGGTCTTTGACACCAGGCGGCTCTTCTGGACCCTCTGCACTATCCTGTACAACTGTGCTTTCTATTCCAGGTCTGAAGGACTTGTGTCCCCAGGTAAGACAGAGCTCATTCATGCTGGATGGTAGGGATTGAACCATCACTGCCCATCCCTAGTCTGTCTTTCCCTACTCTTTAATCTGGACCCTCCACCCCCTCTGCAAAGACAGGTGATAAAGAGAAATCCGAAGGGTCCGGACAGCCCTTGGGAGTAGGCCACAGAGGAAGGAGCCCATCCGCAGCTCTAACGTTGGCGGGAGGACAGGGGCGTGGCTTCATCGGTTGGCTCGCTTCTTTCCTTTAGTCCTGAACAGTCGGGTGCACCATAAGATATGCCCATGGTTGAATGAATAAATTGGAGGAAGCAGTCTAGGAGAAGGAGGCCCCGTTGGGAAATCATCCTTCCAGTTGCTCTTACCCTCCTGTGAGTGTGTCTCCTGACCTTCTAGGAGAGGAGATCTTGGCTGTGCTTCGTGTGAGTCTCGGCAAAAGTTTTCAGCTCAGTTTCTTTCTGTTCAGACCACCATTGT
Organism: Mastomys coucha; assembly: GCF_008632895.1. Taxonomy (NCBI): domain Eukaryota; kingdom Metazoa; phylum Chordata; class Mammalia; order Rodentia; family Muridae; genus Mastomys; species Mastomys coucha. The sequence continues at coordinate 88,403,791 of NW_022196900.1, forward strand.
ATCAGAAGCAGTTGTGTGACTTTCGGCAAGTTGCTTCCCTTCTTTCCTTCCTCCATGTCCCCATTTGTTACAAAATTTAGGGCTAGGAAGTAGGTTAGTCGATAGAATGCTTACCTAGAGCGCACTAAACTCCGTGATTGATCACCAGCATCCAATAAAACCAGGCATAGTGGTATATGCCTATAATCTTAGCATTAAGGAGCCATCAGCACTTCCAGGACATCCTCAGATACTTAGCAAGCTGGAGGCCCAGCTGGGATACATAAGACCTTGTCTCAAAAACCAACAACAATGTGGATCCTGCTCCCGACTGCCTTGTCTGGCAGAGGATGCACCTAATCTGGCAGTGACTTGATATACAGGGAGAGGGGGTAGCGGGAGGGGGAAGACACCTGGAGAGGGACTCAAAAAAGGAGGGGAAGGTGGAATGGGGAGAGAATATGCATGAGAGAGTCCTGGGAAAAGAGGGAGGCTGATATTGGGATGTAAAGTGAATGAATGAATGACTAAATAAATAAATAAATAAAACCCCACTTTTTCCCTTCAATTTTCCATTTAAAGTAGAATACAAAGCAATGAGCTTTGGGGCTGGAGAGGCAGATCAGCCCTTAAAAGTACAACTGCGGGAGGGGTGGCAGGCATGGGGAAGTGGGAGGCAACAGGGGTTTGTTTTTGTTGTTTTTGTTTGTTTCTTTGTTTTTTGGAGGGGAAACTGGGAATGGAGAAATTTACATGTAAATAAAGAAAATATCTAAAAGGAAAAAAAAGTACAACTGCTCTTCCAGAGTACTTGGGCTCAATTCCCAGCACCCACAAGCTGGCTCATAACCCCCTGTAACTCCAAATTCAGGGGATCTGATGCCCTCTCTGGCTCTCAAAGGTACCAGACATGGTGTGCAGACATACACTCAGGCAAATGAAGAAAGGAAGGAAGGAGAGAAGGAAGGAAGGAAGAAGGAAGGAAGGAAGTAAAGAAAGAAAAGACAAAGCCATACACATAAAATAAAAAAATAAAAATAAAACAGCAGACTTCAAGAGAGGAATGTAGCTCAATAGGCAGAATTTGTGCTATGGAGCATAAGCCATAAGTCTGATCACTAGCCAGGTATGATGGTTCTTGCTTGTGATTCAGCACACTGGATGTAGACTAGATGCAGGAAGATCTGAAAGTCAAGATTACCCTCAGCTACATAAAAGTTGAGGCCAGCCTAGGCTACATAAGATGCTACAGAGGAAAGTTCAAACATAGGTGGAAGTCATTATGACATTTTCACATGTGTGTGTCCTGTAATATGTTCATGACCACATCCCCATCACCACCTTTTACTCTCGTCCACATTCCTCTTTCTAGCTTCCTTCCTCCCACTATAAGAATACCCACTTCAGCCAGGCAGTGGTGGTGCACGCCTTTAATCGTAGCACTTGGGAGGCAGAGGCAGGCAGATTTCTGAGTTCGAGGCCAACCTGGTCTACAGAGTGAGTTCCAGGACAGCCAGGCTATACAGAGAAACCTTGTCTCGAAAAACAAACAAACAAAAGAATACCCACTTCAGGTGCAAAGTAAATTAGCCTACCAGCAACCCTAACTTATTGGGCAGGAGGCAGGACTCTGAGGTGGGAGGAGCTTGTGAGTCCAGGTTCCTAGTAAGCTTGAAAATTATAGATTCTGCTTAAAAACAAACAAAAACAACAGAACGCCCCATTTTAAGGTATTTTTAGTACTTATGGTATAATAGTTCACTGAGAAAATGCCTGCCAGGTATGTGCACAGTCCTAGGCTTGATCAACAAATATGATTGATGGATCAATCGTTAGATAGATTAATCGATAGATAGACAGATATTCATAGATAACAGATACATAGATTAGATGGATACATATGTTAGATAAGTAGATATTCATTGATACATCAATAAATACATAGATTAGATAGATATCTAGATAGATTAGAGAGAGAGAGAGAGAGAGAGAGAGAGAGATAGGCAGACAAATTTAAAATAGTGTGTTGCTGAGGGTTGTGGCTCATGCCTGTTATTCCAGTATTTGGAACACAGGAGGATAAGTTTCAGGTCAGTCTAGGCTACACATAGAATTAATTGGAGGACAGCCTGAGACACCTGAGACCCTGTCACCAAAAAATAGGGAAAAATTAAAGTGTTTTTAGTTCATTCAATTAACATGTTTATTAAGTGCCAACAGCTCCAGGGATGAGGCCACCAGTCTGGGAAGGGAGCTGAAGTGTGTGGACAGAATGGAAAAGCTAAAAAAAGTGTGCAAGTGCAAACTATGGCCTGTAGGTGGCAGCAGTGTCTGCGAAGTTAGGCACCATCTGCCAGCTCCTAAATTTCTTCAAGTCAAGCTGTTTAAGTGGACCAACATGCCCTTAGCAAGAAGTGATGTACAGAGCGCATATACATGTCTATAGCATCAACACACGTGGGCAGGTGTAAAGGAACAAAAACGTATCCTGGAGCCAAGAGTGAATTTTTACATGAGAACAAAATGTACCCAAAGAATGGGGAATGTATGTGCATAGCCTGGACTGTGTCTGCGAGCGTCTATATTTTTATGTGATATAAAGAGGTGTGGTGTGACACCTCTTGGATTTTTTGATCCCTGAAACCTTGAAACATGTGATAAAGGTTCACGATCTTGCAGTAAGATGCAGTTAATGCCCTATTCCAGAGGGTTCTAGGGTGCCCTGGAGACACCTGGGTAAATCTGGCAAGGAAACATACCCAAATATTAATGGACTAGTGAATGACTTATATACTCCTCTCTTTAGTTTCCATTTTTATCATGTTTCTCATTTTTATAATGAACACACACACATATATATGTATATACATATATATGAATGTTTTGCCTTACATGTCTACCTGTTTGCCACATGTGTGCCTGGTTCCTGTGGAGGTCAGAAGAGGGAACCAGATCTTCTGAAATAGGAGTTACAGATGGTTGAGAGCCACTGGGAGGATGCTGGGGATCAAACCAGCCTCTCTGCAAGAGCAGCCAAAGCTCTTAACTGCTAAGCCATTTCACATGCGCATGTACACACACACACACACACACACACACACACACGCACACACACACACACATGTGTGTGTGTGTGTGTATGTTTAAGAAAGATTTCACTATGTACCTCTGGCTGTTCTGGAACTCACTATGTAGCTAGCCTTGTACTCAGAGATCTGCCTGCCTCTGCCTCCAAGTTGCTGAGATTAAAGGCATGCGCCACTATACCTAGCTTTAAATCTTTTAGAAAGTCTATGTATATGGTTTTTGTTGTTGTTGTTGTTTTGGTTTGGTTTTGGGTTTGTTCTTTGTTTGTTTGTTTGTTTTTGTTTTTACGAGACAGGGTTTCTCTGTATAGCCCCGGCTGTCGTGGAACTCACTCTGTAGACCAGGCTGGCCTTGAATTCAGAAATTTGCCTGCCTCTACCTCCCAAGCGCTGGGATTAAAGGCATGCACCACCACTGCCTGGCTCTTTTTCCAATTTAAAAATTTTTTTAAATTTTTTTTAAAGTTTTTTTTATTATTATAAATGAGTACACTGTAGCTGTCTTCAGATGCACCAGAAGAGGACATCAGATTTCATTATGGGTGGTTGTGAGCCACCATGTGGTTGCTGGGATTTGAACTCAGGACCTTCGGAAGAGAAGAAGGTGCTCTTACCCGCTGAGCCATCTCACCAGCCCCCAATTTAAAATTTTAAAGATTAATTTTATGTGAATGAATGTTTTGCCAGTATGTATGCTTTGTCCACCATGTGTGTGCTTGCTGACTGAGGAGGCCAGAAGAGGTAGTCAGATCCCTAGAACTGGAGTTATGGATGATTATGAACCACCACATGGATGCTGGAACTCAACCCAGATCCTCTGCAAAAGTAACAATTGCTCTAAAGCACCGAGCCATGTCTCCAGATCCTCTTAAACTTATATTTTATTTTTATTTATTTATTTACTTGCTGTGGGGATGGAGGCATACCATGGTACATGAGTGGATGTCAGAGGACAACTTGTGAGAGTCAATTCTCTCTACCATTTGATGTTGTTTTTTGTGGGGGAGGGTTTTCGAGACAGGGTTTCTCTGTGTAGCCCTTGCTGTCCTGGAACTCACTCTGTAGACCAGGCTGGCCTCAAATTCAGAAATCTGCCTACCTCTGCCTCCCAAGTGCTGGGATTAAAGGCGTGCTCCACCATTGCCCGGCTCTCTTTACCATTTGAGTCCCAGGGATTAAATCAGGTTTTAGATATGGTAGCTGACCCACCTCACCAGTCCCCTCGTGTGTGTATGAATCTGTGTGCCTGGTGTGTTGAGTTATAATCTCACTATGCAGCCTAGGCTGGCTTGCCCTGCCTCTCAGCACTCTGTGTGCTGGAATAACAAGTACAGGCCACTGTGTCTGGCCCAAGCACAAATTACTTTAAAATGGGACCATGGAACCTGATATATGTTATTCAAAGAAGAAATAAGCCCTAGAGTCTCTTCCCACATCTGTCTGTCTGTCTGTCTGTCTATCTGTCTCTCTCTCTCTCTCTCTCTCTCTGTGTGTGTGTGTGTGTGTGTGTGTGTGTGTCTCACTCTAGTTTTTTGGGACAGGGTTTCTCTGTGTAGCCCTGGCTACCCTGAAACTCACTCCGTAGATCAGACCAGCCTGGAATGCACAGAGATCTACCTGCCTCTGCCTCCTGAGTACTGGGATTAAAGGTACCCAGTATCCTTTTTCTCTTGGTAAAAGCAGGCACCATGTTCCTAGTGTTGGTCAGGAGGTCAGGTGGGGACCCTGACTGCAGGGTGGTGCAGCTCATCTCAGAAAGCAGTGAAGCTGGCTTAAGATGGGAGTATGCATGCCCTGTCCCATTTCTCTGAGCAGGGTTTGCAGTCCTCTCTCTACAGTGGGCCCCTCCATGGAAGCCTGAGGATGTAGGCAGAAAGCTTCAAACTTAGATCTCTAGAGTTCACCCGTCCCAAAAGGGCCTATGAGGTCATTGTTAAAGACAGAATGTACCACAGGTATCATGGGCAGCTGCTGTCTCACTGCATCCACAGCAGAGGCTTCCTTGTAATATTTATTCAATTTTACAAAAGAGAAACAGGCTCAGACTCACCATACAGACATCTTACTCGGGGCACACAAAAGAAATTGATGGACACATGGTGTTTGCATGGACCGGCACATGTTCTCACACCTGCTGTGCTAACGTGCCCTGATTCACAGCCATCCTTCCCAGCCTTGGTGGGAAATGTCTGCTCCAGAAAGAGCTAACAGACCCCTGTGACATCTCCTTGATCAGAGTGTGCAGGGCGAGGCCAAGGAAACAGCCTTACCCCGCCCTGGGCAGCTGCTGGCCCTCCTACAGTCTGCACTGAGGGCTCTTGATATCAGCCTGGATGCTCATTTCCCGGGCTCCTAAGGCTGAGTCATGAGTGGTGGAGAGTTAGATCTGGGTCAAGGAGGGAGTCTTTCCCAGTGTTACTTAGTAACCAGCAGGGCTAGCAGGAGATGGGGTGGGGCAGAGGGAGTAGAATTGCTCCCCCGACCCCCAGGGCTTTCTGTCAAACCAGAACAGGAGCTAGATTGTTACTTAGTCTCCATACCTTAAAAGAATAAGCTTGTTTCCTAAACTTAATGCATCCTGCAAACCATGCCTTCCAACCTGTGCTGAACTTATGACCGCATGTTGTACCACGTCCCTTTGCCTTGCTGAACTCATGACCACATGGTGTATGATTGCCTTTTGTCTTACTAAACGAGTTTTCAAGGACTGGAGAGATGACTCAGCAGTTTAGCTCACTGGCTTCTCCTTTAGAGAACCTAGGTTTGATTCCCAGCATCCATATGGTAGCTCACAACTGTCTTTAGCTCCAGGCCCAGGAGATCTGAAGTCTTCTTCTTTCTGGCCTTCTCTGGAACCTAGCAGGCTATGCACAGATATATACACAGGCAAAAAAACCCTTAACAACATGAAAAAAAAGTCCAGGGGCTGGTGAGATGGCTCAGCAGGTAAGAGCACCGACTGCGTTTAAATCCCAGCTGAGTTTAAATCCCAGCAACCACATGGTGGCTCACAACCACCCATAATGAGACCTGACGCCCTCTTCTGGTGAGTCTGAAGACAGCTACGTGGAACTTTGTTGTCGTTGTTTTTGTTTTTTGAGACAGGGTTTCTTTGTGTAGCCTTGGCTGTCCTGGAACTCACTCTGTAGACCAGGCTGGCCTCTAACTCAGAAGTCCACCTACCTCTGCCTCCCAAGTGCTGGGATTAAAGGCGTGAGCCACCACCGCCCAGCTTGTATTTTTGCTTTTACTTTTACCTTTCATTGTATTTTCTTTTCTTTCTTTCCTTCTTCCTTCCTTCCCTTCTTTCTTTCTTTTAAAGATGTATTTATTTATTTTATGTATATGAGTGCACTGTCTCTGTCTTCAGATGCATCGGATCCCATTTCAGGTCTCTACAACTGGAAAAACCAGAACCCCACTTTCCATGTCCATGTCCACTTCGACTCCCTGATTTCTTTAACTCTTTCACACCCTGATACCTCCAGGCTCTGAGAGGAGGATGGAAGAGGCGGGGTGACTAACCTGTCTAAGGCAGCGACTGCAGGGCCGAGAATTGCCATCAGCTCTCCCAGAGCACCTCCTGGAAGCTTAGCAGCTCTATACACCTACAGATGCAGAGGACTCAGCAAATCTCAAGGCAATTAGCTTGGCCTTTGTCACCCAGTCGGCCACTGATAAATGTAGGAAAATTCAAAAGATAGAAAAATTTGCAAGGAAGAATAGGTCAGCGCTGTTAGAGATAGCCCAACGGGTATTTGACACCTAAGGCGATAAAGGAGACCGTCTTAGTTAAGGGTTTCTGCTGCTGCAAAGAGACACCGTTCATAGTCACACAAGTTCAAGAAGCAGGAAGCAGTCTAAAGGGCACAATGCCCACACTCCTGCCCCACCTTTACCCCTTCCTAGCTTCTGATTTTTAATTTAACAAAAAGGGAGGAATGTTACTTTACAGACGATTCTGCTAGGCTGACTTCAGGGAATCAGTAATTGCTTACATCATCATCATCATCATCATCATCATCATCATCATAATCATCGGCCGCCGCCACCACCACCAGGCACTCCAGGTGTGGGCTGTGTATAAAATCTCTGCCTGCCATTCCAGCTCTGTCTCTTCTCTCTCTCTGTCTCTCTCTCTCTCTGTCTCTCTCTCTCTCTCTCTCCCTCTCTCTCTCTCTCTCTGTCTCTCTCTCTCTCTGTCTCTCTCTCTTCCTATTAGTTCATGGGTGTTCTGGGCTGGACTGTTTTTCTCCCTTTCTGTCCTCTGTCCCCTATCCCACCCTGTCTGTCCTCCTGGCTCCTCTGTACCTTTCTGTCTGTCCTTCTATATGTCTGTCTCTACCCCTTCTCCAAGCCCTCACTTCTCTCCCTTCTGCTAGCAAACTCCCTTTATACCGTATCCGTTGCATGTTGTAATTACTCAGGGGCGTAACTCGGCAGGCGCCCGCTGGGTACCCCCTCGTCACATTGTATTTCATAATAATCTTGACCACGGCAGCTCTTATAAGGATGGCATTTCATTGGGGCTGGTTTACAGTTTCAGAGGCTGAGCCCATCATCTTCATAGCAGGAAGCATGGCAGTGTGCAGCCAGGCCTGGTGCTGGAGAAGGAGCTGGAAGTTCTACATCTTGCTCTGCAGGCAGCAGAAGGAGACTGTGAGCCACACTGGGCTTGAACAGGTGAGACTTCAAGGCCCACCAACACAGTGACACACTTCCCCCAGCAAGGCCACACCTCCTAATAGTGCCACTCCCTGTGGGCCTACCACAAAGACCAAATGGCCAAAATGATGACTACCTTGGCCACACTATATGACTCAGCTACTCTCAACAAGAAAAAGCCACTACAAAGAAATTATCAATGCGCCTACTGTCGAGGGATGAGGCAAAGGAAGAGTGAATGCTGTGGCAGAAATAAATGAGCACTTCTGATGGACGACAGAAAGATGGAGGCCCGCCTCAGAGGCAGGTAGCCCCTCCCCCCTAATCTAAATAGGCCCTAGCTATGGAAAACTAGCAGGGCAAAGGTTCCTTTGAATTGGGCCCCTGGGAATCTATGGTAACTGTTAATGTCAGGGCCAAACATATAGACTTTCTGGTTGACACTGAGGTCACTTAGACCTGCAGGAGCCCCTGGGACCTCTCACAAGATATAAGGGACATGGGGGGATGTAAAACACTACAAATATACCAATATACAAATATACAAATATACTGGTCAGACTGTTGACTTGGGTCAAGAGGCTGCAACTCACTCCTTTAATGTCACCCCTAAATGCCCCCTCTCATTATTGGGGTGAGATCTTCTGAGCAGACTTCAGGCTACAATTTCATTCTCAGAGGACACCCTCAAGTAACAGAGTCTGCAAAAGTCTTGACTAGAACCTGTCCTCTAAGTGGAGAACATCTGCTCCTCCAAAGTCACGCTCATCCTTTAGAAGGGACATGGAAAGCCTTGTTAATCCAAGAAGTTCCCACAGTATGGGCAGAGGACCATCCTCCCGGTTTGGCAAAGCGTGTCACCTGTCATCGTACAGGTTACCTATGGGGCTGTGCCCATTTGAATCAAGCAGTACCTAACAGCTCAGAAGCCACATATTGTATTATGTGTATTAACTGGCTGTGAAGGTGTGGCCTGTATTGTCAATTGTTAATTGCTGTGCCAGCAGCAGCTCCAGGCTGGCAGGATATGTAAATATTTGTTGCTTCCTCACCTGCCTCAAAAGGAATGCAAGCTGCCTGCCATGGGGGAGGTCTCAAAGCCCTCAGTCTGGCCAAAAGGCAACACTAGGAACAAAGTCTTCCTGCTGATGCACTCAGAGTGAGTAGCAGCCGTGGAAGCTCTCCTACTATGCTAATAGCTTCTTTATGAGAAAGGGGGAGTGGCCTTTGAGGAATAGGAGCTGGGGGCTGGAGCTGGGGCTGGAGGAGAGAGGCAGAGAGACAGAGAGGCAGGACAGGAGGAGAGCAGGGAAGTGAAGCAGAGTGAGAGCCACATGGTGGGGATGCAGTGACATCCCCAATGGGTGGAAGCCATTCACCCAAGCATTCTGAACCCATACACTCTGCTCATTCTATTGCCACTAGAGAATAAGGTTTGTGGATCTCTAGGTTTATGGATCTCTAGGATTATGAATCTCTAGGTTTATGGATCTTTGTGGATGCACCCTTCTCCATCCCCCTGTCAAAGTTAAGTCAAGCCAGTCTCACCATTTGAATGGGCTGACTCTGAATTAGGAACTCTGAATGTGGACCAGATTGCCTCAAGGATTCAAGAAGTCTGCCATCTTCAAGGAAGCACTCAATCAGGACGTAAACCTCTTGCACAGTAAGTACCCTGAGGTAACCTTGCTCCAATACATGCATGGTATACTGTTAGCAGCAAAAGATGTGGAGGACTGATTAAGGGACACACAGGCTTTTTGGAGACTCTGGCCCAATTAGGCTACAGGGTTTCCAAAAAAAAAAAAAAAAAGCACAAATTTGCTAATTTCAGGTTACCTGCTTGGGGGTATGAATTAAAGGGAGGAAAAAGATTGCTGTCCCAAGCCTGCATGTCAGCTATAATGTAATCCCCCCACCCACCCAAAACCACTAAACCTCTAAAAAGTCAGGGAATTTGTGGAAGCTGTTGGATATTATTTTCTCTAGATACCTGGGTTTGCTGAGATTGCCAAACCTTCATACTCTGTAACAGCCAGGGGTAACACCCTTTTAAAACAGACTGAGGAACATGAACAGGCCTTTAAGAACTTAAAGGGGGCTGGAGAGATGGCTCAGCGGTTAACAGCACTGGCTGCTTTTCCAGAGGTCCTGAGTTCAAATCCCAGCAACACATGGTGGTTCATCATAACTATAATGAGATCTGGCACCCTCTTCTGGCCTGCAGGGATACATGCAGGCAGAATGCTGTATTCATCATCATCATCATAAACTGCTTAAAAGCACTATATATTTTACATTATATATTTTTTTTCTGAGACAGGAGGGTCACTGGAGCCCAAGACTTTAAGGCCATCATGGGTAATAGTTTGACTCCAACAAAAAAAAGGTGCTATGTATTATTACATATGGACATACCTTATAATAGAACCTTAAAAACATGTTATCCAGGAGCCAGTGAGATGGATCAGCAGCAAAAGGTGCTTGCCATCAAGCCTGAGGTCCTAAGTTCAATCCCTGGGAGAACCAGCCCCAAAAGGTGTTCTTGGACCTTCATATGTGTACTATGGTGCTCACACAAGTACATGTGTGTTCATGTACACACACAAATAAATGTAAAACTGCTGTCTAGTTTATCTTTAAAAATAATTATTCATTTTATGTATATATGTGTAGTATTCCTGAGTTATGTCTGCATACCATGTGCATGTAGGTGCCCTTAGATGTCAGAAGTGACAATCAGATCCCCAGAAATGAGCTATAGCCAGGTGTGAGTGGCCCAATATAGGTTTTGAGAATCAAACCTGCCTCCTCTGGAAGAGCAGCCAGAGCTCTTAACTGCTGAGCTGTCTCCCCGGTCCCCTGTGTATGACTTTCTGCATCTGTATAATGGCATGCTTGTGTCTGTAAGTGTATGTTGGATTTCAAGTTTCTCTAAGGTGATACTTAGACTAGTTGTGTCACAGAGTATAGGCTCAGCCTTACTAGATCATCTAAAGAATTGTACTATGGGAGCTGGAGAGATGGCTCAGTGGTTAAAAGCACTGGCTGCTCTTCCAGAGGTCCTGAGTTCAATTCTCAGCAACCACATTGTGGCTCACAACCATCTGTAATGAGATCTGATGCCCTCTTCTGGTGTGTATGAAGACAGCTTCTGTGTACTCATATACATAAAATAAATAAATCTTAAAGAGAGAGAGAAAGAGACAGGGCTGGAGAGATGGCCCAGCACTGACTGCTCTTCCAAAGGTCCTGAGTTCAAATCCCAGCAACCACATGGTGGCTCACAACCATCTGTAATGAGATCTGAAGCCCTCTTCTGGTGTGTTTGGAGACAGCTACAGTGTACTTGCATATAATAAATAAATCTTTTTTTTAAAAAAAAGAGAGAGAGGGAGAGAGAGAAGAAGAGAGAGAGAGAGAGGAAGAGAGAGAGAGGCCCAGGCCCCCTCCTTGAGTCTCCCTAATGTCTGCAAGCCCCTTCACCTGTATGTCCATGAAAGAAAGGGCATTGCTATGGGGATCCTGACACAGACTCTGCATCTTTGGAAGAAACCAATGATCTATATCTCAAAGAGACCGGACCCTGTGGCCCTGTTTTAGAAGCCACTGCAGTCCTTATAAAGAGGGCTGACAACCTCACACTAGGGTAGACTCTGACTATAACAGCTCCCTGAGCTGTGGAGACCTTGCTGAGGGACAGCTATCAGCTGGTGGATGTCAAATGTGCAGCTGACTCAGTATCAGGCCCTTCCCCCTACATAAGGACAGACTGACCTTCCATAAATCCTTCGCCATTAACCCGGCCAGCCTGCTGCCAGACGATGACCTAGACCATGGCTGCTCGGAAATGCTGGACGTCAGCCAAGGTGCACAACCTGACCTGACAGACATCCCTTTCACCACCAGACATGCAGATCTCTATACAGATGGTGGGAGCTTCATCCGGAAAGGGACCAGGTACGCAGGGTCCAAGTATCCGGGGAGTGGTGGTGGTGGTGGGGGGTGGTCTCAGGTCAAAAGAAAGTTGTCTGAGCACAAGCCCCGCCGAGAGGCACATCTGCCCAAAGAACAGAAGTAATTGCTCTCACCGAAGCCTTAAGACGAGCTAGAGAGAAAAGGGTGAGCATCCACACAATACATCTTTGCTACGGCTTGTGTTTGCTGACAGATTTCTAGACAGAAGGACTCACTCACTTCAGAGTGAAAGACTATTAAAAATAAACATGAAGTCAGTCCATTGGAGGAGGCCATCTGGCTGCCTGCTGAGGTGGCCAGGATACCCACAAAACAAAAGCCCCAAACTCTGAGTAACAACTCTTCAGATTAGGTCTCCCAGAGGCTGTACTTGGGGAACCCAGTCCCCAAAACATCCTACAGCTCTCTGCTGTTCCTGAGCACCACTCAGCTTCAATGAAGATGTCCCTAGGACATCTAGATAGATGTATGATCTAGGAGAAGTCAAGCCATATTCTGATTTGGGGGCCCAAGGAAAATTATGTGGGTGGTGGATCTTGCCAGACAGAAAGAAACACTTCAAAACATTTCAGACCATTGCCTGACCTGCCCTCGGGGAAACACAAAAAAAGCATATTCTTCCCCCAGGACAATGGAGTCAGGGTGTGGTACCTGGTGAATTTGGGAATTAGATTTCACAGAAGTCAAGGCAGGACTGTATGAATACACGTTCTGCGGGTCCTTGATGATTCCATCACTGGCTGGGTAGAGGCCTTTCTGGCCCAGACAGAAACGGCCCAGGTAGTAGTGAAGAAATTGATAGTAGAGATGACCCCCTGATTTGGCCTCTTTTCATCTTTGGGGTCTGACAATGGCCTGACCTTCACGGCCAGGTTGCCTCAATTACTCTCTAAGACTCTTACTGTAGATTGGACACTTTGTTACATGTATTGTCTCAGAATTCAGGGAAGGTAGAAAAGATGAATAGGACTTCAAAGGAGATTTTAATGACATCTAATTCTAGAGACTGGTGGCAACTGGGCAGATCGCTTGCCTTATGGCCTACTCAGGGTCCGCTTGAGCTACTTACTCAGAAAAGTTTGCCTCACATGAAATAGTTGACGGAAGACCAATCCCTATGGTCCCTCAGGTGTATGCTGGACTGTTATCAGATTGTCCTGTTCTAGTCTTTGAGTCCCTATAAGGTTTGCAACTATCTTTGGATAACATTCCCCCAGGCAGTGAGCCTGTTGAGTACCACCCCACCCCCACCCCATCTTCATTCCAGCCCAGAGATGCTGTGCTGATCCTTCTTCAGATTTGATGGGCTTGGGGCTAGAGAGATGGCTCAGTGCTTAAGAGCACTGACTGCTCTTCCAGAAGTCCTGAGTTCAGTTCCCAGCAACCACATGGTGGCTCACAACTATCTGTAATGAGATCTGACGCCCTCTTCTGGTGTGTCTGAAGACAGCTACAGTGTACAGTATATATAATAATAAATAAATCTTTGGGCCTGAGCAAGTAGGGACTGAGGGAGCAGAGTTGACCAGAGTGAGCGGGGTTGGCCAGAGAGAGCAAAGGTCCTAAAAAATTCAATTCCCAGCAACCACATGAAGGCTCACAACCATCTATACAGCTACAGCGTACTCACATACATAGAATAAATAAATAAATATCTAAAAAAAAAATTTGCGCTCCAATTTGCCTTAAGATCTGATCCTAACTGTCTTTTAACTGGGGGAATAGAAGGTACTTCTGTTATAGGAAATGCTTTGTAAGGCCAGAAGCTGTTCCCGCCCACCATTATTTGGGCTTCCATTATTTGGCTGAAGGAAACCAAATCATTTCTACCAAAATGAATAGGGCAGTTGAGATGAACTCATTTAACTGTTAACTGACCAGTCCCAAAATAACAATATGGACTTTGGAGTAACTAAATATTCTTTACAAATTCTGAGGATGGAAATTACAAATGTATTACAATGGTAAAGGGAAAACAGTACTCCTATGTGTTTCCATTGAAATTAACATAACCTAAAAGGCCACTGGTCTGTCGCTAATAGATTTGATACCAATCTTCGACTCCATCTAGCGTCAAACAGCAGACAGACACGTTCCTTTTCTGTCATAGGGGATTCTTTAAATTCCTGGGCTCAGAAAAAAACTTATATAGAACAGGGATCACATATAAACATTATACCAGCTTAACAGGGGACTCAATGGAAAATGCCCTCATAAACATGATCTATAGCAGATATTCTGGTAAATAATGCCTTTTTCCTTAGTTGCCGGTGTATTGATTGTACTGATGTCCCTCCCCAACACTACTTCGAATCCTGCACTCCTTAAGAGAAACTGATTCCCTCTGGTTTAGGAAGCAGAGACTAGTTCTTGTAAGGAATGGAGACTTAGTAACAATGTATAGCAATGTGTCTCCTTAACAACAACCTGGCTCCTGTTTGATTTTCAGTCCCCCTCAGCCTGTGTAACCCCTTTCTGTGGGAATAACACTCATTCTGCCCTCCCCGGGGTATAAGGGCACATGTGCGATAGGATGCATCTTACCTATTTTATTTAATAAGCGCTAGAGTCTCTTAATAGGATTTCAAGGTCTCCCCCTGAACACCGTGATGACTCCCTACATCTCCTAGACCCAGCCACAGTAGCAGTCACAGCTGCCTCTGTATTACCTGTCCCTGGATTCCTCTGGGGGCTGCAAAAAAGAGATTTCTAATATAGCCTGCTTAATAGCTAAAGCTGCAAATACTAGAGCAAAGTTTTTTGTTTGTTTGTTTTTGTTTCTGTTTGGGTTTTTTTTTTGGTGTTTTGTTTTGTTTTGGGTTTTTTGTTTTGTTTTGTTTTGTTTTTCGAGACAGGGTTTCTCTGTATAGCCCTGGCTGTCCTGGAACTCACTCTGTAGACCAGGCTGGCCTTGAACTCAGGAATCTGCCTGCCTCTGCCTCCCAAGTGCTGGGATTAAAGGTGTGCGCCACCACTGCCCGGCCAGCAAAGATATTTTAATCCAGAAAGGGGAGATTTAAGAGCAACAATCTTACAATATAAAGCTACCATAGACTTTCGATTGCTTAAACATAATCTTGGCTATCAACAGTTCCCTGCAATGTGTTGTTTTAATGTATCAGATTTCTCCTACATCACTGATAACCAAATCAATGACTTACATAGGAAATAAACAAAATCTCTCAGGCACAGGTCAAATGTCCACTCTGGCTCTCTCCCTTCATCAGCTCCCCGGTAGTTTTCTTATTAATCATAATATTTAGGTCCTGTGTTTTTCTTTCTTTCTATCTGTCTGTCTGTCTATTTATTTAGAAACAGGCTTTCCCTGCGTAGTCCTGGCTGTCCTGGAACTCCCTCTTATAGACCAGGCTGGCAGAGGATCTACAGACTCAGAGATCTACCTGCCTCTCTCTGCCTCCTGAGTGCTCTGTGTTTTTTAATGTATCACTAGCCTTATCGTCTGCCAGATATTCAATGCCAGAATGTTGTTCACCCAATAACATCAAACCATGCTTGCTTGCTCCCTTGTCAAAGACTTGAAAGCCTTAAGCAAGCCAGGGATGGGGTGGGGTGGGGGGGTGGGATGGATGTGAAACCAGAACAGGGGCCACATTGTTGTTAAGAAGACACATTGTTATACATTATTACTAAGTCTCCATTCCTTACAAGAACTAGTCTCTGTTTCCAAAAGCTAATGTATCCTTCAAACCGTGCTTTTCAGCCTGCACTGAACTTGTGACCCCATGATGTACGAGCCCCCCTTCACCTTACTGAACTCATGACCCAGTGATGTGATTGTCCTTTGCCTTACAAAAAATGCTTTCAAGATACCTTGATCTACACTCGGCACCACCTTCTTTATACTGTATGATTCTCCTTCCACATGGCATATACTCTTGCTTTTATTCTTACCTTTCATTGTGTTTTTTCTAACAGCCAATTATTATGCTCCCGTAATCACACTTACAGTTGTTTCATACTAACTTTAATCTTTTCCTATAAAGGGTTTCTCAAAAAGGCAGTAAGGGGCTGCTCCCTAAAGAATCCAGACTTAGGGTGAGACAGCTGGCAGGCCAGTCTGAAATAAAGTTTACTTTAATCGGACAGCTGTGGATTTGGTCTTTTTCCTAGCGTATTCAAGTTTAATGTTTCTGGTGCCCACGCTGCCCTGCCCTCAAATGCAGAGGATGCTGTGGCCTGGGGACAGAAGGATAGGAGGACAGGTGGAAGAGGGAGGGGTTTGGGAGAAGAGGAGCCCCTGAAGCATGGGGACTGAGCAGGGCTCTAAGGAAAGAGGTCTAGATTAGAAAGGGGAAGAGCTGGGGAAGGGAAGGGGAATAGGGCCTGGGTGAGGTTCTTGGAAGTTCCTACAGAGTGTCTGGTTGTGTCTGACATTTTCATCGGGCTGAGTTCCTGCAGGCTACTTCTCTGGCAGCTGATCTGGCAGCTCCCACCTGAAGCCTGGTCATAAAGGGATCATGGGAGAAGAACAAAAGAGTCAGCAGAAGCAGTCAAAAGTTCTCTCCACACCGACAGCCTGAGTTCAATTCCCAGAGTCCACATGTCCTATTTTGCTTTCAATCACTGTGATAAACACCATGATCAGAAGCAGCTTGGAGAAGAAAGCTCTTCCCTTCCTTTCTTTCTTCCTCCCCCCCCCCTTCCCTTACAAGCCCTAAGTCACACTCCATCACTAAGGGAAGTCAGGGTCAAAATCTGGAGGCAGGGGACTGGAGCAGAGGTCATGAAGAATGATGTTCATGGTTTGCTCAGCCTGAGTTCTTTTTCTTTTTTTTTTTCTTTTTCTTTTTTTGTTTGTTTTTGTTTTTGTTTTTTGTTTTGTTTTGTTTTGTTTGTTTTTGTTTTTTTGAGACAGGGTTTCTCTGTATAGCTCTGGCTGTCCTAGAACTCACTGTAGACCAGACTGGCCTCGAACTCAGAAATCCGCCTGCCTCTGCCTCCCAAGTGCTGGGATTAAAGGCGTGCGCCACCACCGCCCCCGCCTGAGTTCTTATAAAACCCAGGACCACCTGCCAAGGGATGGTACCACCCATAGTAGGCTGGGTGGAAATGCCCCCCTCTCAACTTGCCTACAGGTCAATCTGACGGAGGCATTTCTCACTTGAGCTTCTCTCTTCCCACGTGACTCTGGCTTGTGTCAAGTTGACCTAAAACTAACACTACATAACGGTGGAAAGTGAGAATCAACTCCACAAAGTTGTCCTCTGATTTCTACATGTGTACCATGGTACAAGTCATTCCCCTCCTCCCAAACACAAACACTAGTAATAGACAATTAAGTAGAAAAAGAATACGAAAAAGCCAGCACTCAGGAGGCAGAGACAGGCAGGTTCCTGTGAATTCCAGGTCAGCCAGGGCTACATAGTGAGACCTTGTTTCACACACGCACGCACACACACACACACACACACACACACACACACACACACACACACAAAAGAAAAAAAAAGAAAAAGAAAGATCCAAAGATGCAAGTATGGAGAATCAAGCTCACTTTATTTGAAAATAGAAGTTGGATATTGGTACCAGGATGGGATCTGGGGTGGACCAAAAACCAAGTGTGTGAGGCAGGTTCCGTTGGGCTATGTCTGCCTCTCTCGCCCTCTAAACAGGTCAACACCAATGACAAGCATCCCCTCACCCCTCCTCATCCCCTCACCCCTGTCGCCATGCTTTTTCTTCCCTGGATAAATATGCCATGGATTTTTATCATTAAACGTCTGTTTGGGGAGGGTCAAGGGACAGGAGGGGGAAATCTCCTTTCTCTTTAAGGATGGCAGATCTCTTGGACGACATTAACTCCTACCTGTACCCTCCATCATCTGGAGGCCCAAGGAGAGCCAGACACTGAACATAGAAGACAGGTGTCAAAGCAATGCGTGCTCCCTGTCTCCATCTTGGGACTCCAGAAGATGGCTCTCAGGTGGATTTTACCTGCGTAGACACCTGTACAGACATTCCGTCTCTCTGAGTAAGTTGTTCAGCCAAAGGCCACACTGACCCCTCTTGCCTCCTTGGTTATGCCCCATTCTCAGGTCCCAGGGAGGGACAAAAGGGGACAGCCACATGTAAGGAACAAAGGAGAAGAAATCCTTTTGAAAATTGCCTTCTTAAACCCAAGAACACAGTTGCAAGAAAAAGTCCTTTGTAGCTGACCCACCCAAAGCATGAAAAAACAGAGGTAACAGGGTGTGGTGGCTCATGCCAGTGACCCCAGCATTTAGAGGCAGGAAGATCTTGAATTCTGGCAAGCCTGGGATACACAGAGACCTTATCAAAAAACAGAAGGGGTGGGGGATGAGAAAGAGAGAAGCAAGGGTTGATACCTATACACAAGGTAATAAGACTTCCATTTGTTGAACATTTGCTACTCGTGAGTGCTAGAAGCTTCCATGACCAGGTCATGCGAGGGCTCCCACTCCCAGCTTCTTTCTAAAGTTTCTCAATTTCTTACCAAGTAAGCTTTATCTTTTGTAATTATTGTCTGTGGGCTGTTGTCTTTATTTGAGGTTTTTCGACACAGGGACTCAGTCTGGAGCACAGGCTGGCCTCAAACTCATGGTAATTCTCCTGGTCCAGTGAGTGCTAGGATTACAGGCATGAATCACTATATCCAGCTTCTTTTCCTTTTCTGTCTCTGTCTGTCTGTCTGTCTGTCTGTCTGTCTGTCTGTCTGTCTGTGCCTTGTGTCTCTCTTTCTCTCTCTGGGTTGTTGAGACAGTAACCATGAAGCCCAGGTTATCCTTGAGTGAGACATCCTCCTGCCTCAACTCTCTGCTTGTGTCACCCCACCCATCTAGCCTCTAAAGGCAATGGGCTGAGATTCTTTCCTGAGATGATGTAACAAAGACCTGACAGGTAGTCAGGTATCACAGACCAGTCAGCCTTCAAGGCAGGAAGAGATGGATGTGAGACAGGCCTGCCAACATCACGCTAGGGTTTTAGGTGGTTCATATGTGATACCAATGTTAAGAGGCACAGACCCTGGTAAAGGAAACACCACCGAGGTCTCTCTGGGTAATTAGTGTTCCCTCTTGGGAGGTGGAGGGGAAAAATAGACATAAGATGTGTTCTTCCTGGAATAATCACAGAGAGGCTATCTGTGAACCTCATAATAATGCCGCCTCCTAGTCAGTTTGGGAGCAGTTATGAAGCTGGGACAATGAAAGGTGCTTGCTGGTTGTGCATCATGGCTCCTCCTGGTGTTGAGGCTGGGACTAGATCCTGGACAGGGCCTCCTAGAGCTGCCTATGGAGCACACATAGCCCAAAACAAAAATCATAACCTTCACTTAAACATTTTTTTTTGAAACAGGTTTTCTCTATAAAGTTCTGGCTGTCTTGGAACTCAGTGTGTAGACCAGGCTGGCCTCAGACTCTGTCTGCCTCTGCCTGTGTCTATTCTTTAGGGAGGTGGAGGAAGGAGGGTCAAAAGTTAAAGGACAGCCTTGACTACATTGTGAGCTCGATACTACCCTGGGCCACATGTGATCCTGATACATCTGTGTGTACCTGTAGAAGACAGAGGGGTGAGATTCCCTAAAAATACAGGCAGTTGTAATCTGTTTGATTTGGGTTCTGGGAACTGAACTCAGATCCTCTGGAAGAGCTGTTCCTGCTCTTAACTGCTGAGCCACACTCCAGGCTCTGTTCCACACATGGTTTGTTTTTTGTTTTGTTTTGTTTTTCGAGACAGGGTTTCTCTGTGTCACCCTGTCCATCCTGGAACTCACTCCGTAGACCAGGCTGGCCTCAAACTCAGAAATCTGCCTGCCTCTGCCTCCCAAGGGCTGGGATTTAAGGAATGCACCACCACTACCCAGCCCACACATGGTTTGCATGTAAGTACCGAAGCTGAGACCTCACAGTCTAGGGTGTAGAGTCTCTGGAGCTGGCTTCGCATGGCTCTGCAGTTCTAAGTTCAGGATCTGCTGCAGGTACTAAGAATTGGCGGCTGGCCTTTGGACCGGGTCCTGGCAGGTAGGTGCTCAGCCAGGGCACTCACACGGCTCCAGCAACCCTCCAGATGCCAAATGCCTGTCTCCCAATGTGCCATGCACTTCAGATTCCAAGCCAAGCAACTTCCTTACGACAGGCAGTTTTGGAACCCACATAATTACTAGGGGAGAACCCTGTATTGAGGCCCACTATGTGCCAGAATTTCTGTAGGCACTTGACTTATCTGCATGCTCTGAGGGGACTCTTGGGGTGCCATGACTTGCCTGAGATCCAGCTGCTAAGTGGCCATGAGTCCAGCCAACTCAAGAACCTGATTAGACATTGGCCATGGTGTTAGAGACTATCCACTCTCTCATCTTACATCTAAGAGAAAACAGAAGTTTGGTGAGGCTAGTTCATGCACCTATTTAACTTCAGGGCTGAGACTTGAAGCCAGGTTTGGGGTCTCATAGGGCTAGGGCATGTAGGAGACTAAACTTGAGGTCTCTGGTTTGCTCTCATTGCCCTGCTGTCCTTGCACCTCCATTCTCTCTATTATACTCGACATTATCCATCACTCCCTCTCCCTGGGAACGCCCTCTCCTCCTGTTTCCATGACAGCACATTCTCCTCTTCTTCCTCCTGCTGCTCCATTGGGGGCTCTAGAGCCAAGGAAGTAAGGGGGGTCCTCAGGCCAGATCCCAGACTCCTCTCTCCCCATTGCACCCCAGAAGCCCATGCACATTTCCCTCTGAGTCTTGCGCTCTGACCCTTCACTCTGCCTATTTTCCAATCATAGCTACTTGCTGAGTGTCAGGCCCTATGGCTATATATACATTACCTAGTTAATCCTCACAGCCATTCTACAAAGAAAGTCCACTACAGGAAGGGAACCTGAGAATCTGAGAGAGGAAGCCAACGTCAGATTCTAGCATTCATCCAGAGCTCCAGGACATCAAGAAGAGATTGGAAACTGTAGGGCATTTTTAAACCAAAGGCACAATCTTCCCTCCCACCTCGTAGAGAGAAAGGAATGGAAATTTTGGGGAGGAAGAGAGACCTGCGATAGTCTAGAATTACGCTGTCAATTTGGAGCTTTAAAAATGCACCGTGCAAAATGCACAGTACATTTTGAAAGGCAAAGATTTGGAGAACTTAAGGAGGAACAAAAGTTCACGGAAAATTGCCCTTTTCTCCCATTTTGTTAAGTCTTCAAAAGCCTCATCCCAGGAACCCGGCAGCAGCTGGGACATCTTTCTGTTTCACTGATGCCCAGAACTCACAGGAAACGTGGACCTGGGAATTTTCTCTAGAATTCCTGTTCCCAGTTCTGCCACTCCTAACAATGTCTGTGACTCAGGGAAAAGCAGTTTAACCTCTGAGCTCAGCTTTCACATCTGAAATGGGGATACTAGCCAGTCATGGCTCACACCTTCAATCCTAGCACTCAGAAGGCAGAAATAGGTGGACTTCTGTGGGTTCGAGGCCAGCCTGGTCTACAGAGCAAGTTCCAGGACAGCCAGGGCTACACAAAGAAACTCTGTTCTGAAAAAAAAAAACCAAATACACACACACACACACACACACACACACTAAAATAAAATGGGGATACCAGGCAGGTGTGGCACCACACCTTTAATCCCAGCACTCAGGAGGCAGAGGCAGACTGATCTCTGAGTTCAAGACCAGTCTGGTCTATATAGCAAGTTTCTAGCCAGGCAGAATTACATAGTGAGACATTGTCTCAAAGATAGATAGATAGATGGATGGATGGATGGATAGATAGATAGATAGATGGATAGATGGATAGATAGATCAAGATAGATGATAGATGACAGACAGACAGACAAGGATACTGCTACTTCTGCTGTCGAGAGGATGAACCAAGGTAATAAGTACAAAGCACTGGCACCAAGCCTAGTGCACCGCAGTCCTCAGTTAAGCTCCATGTCTCTCCGTGTCATAACTTTTTTGGGTTTGCCATGCACTTGGATATACTTACACTTTTTCTATGCACTATTCTGCTTTCCTTGTAGCCAACTCCTATGCATCCTTTAAAATCCCCCAGGACCCTTTGCTACCTCTTTTTTTTTTTTCCCTGAAACAGGGTTTCTCTGTAACACTGCCTGTCCTGGAACTCACTCTGTAGACCAGGCTGGCCTCGAACTCAGAAATCCACCTGCCTCTGCCTCCCAAGTGCTGGGATTAAAGCCATGCGCCACCATTGCCCGGCTCCTTTGCCACCTCTTATAGAATTGCTGCAAACATGTTTTTAATTAAAAGGTACTTCTGGGACATCCTCCCTGGGGCTTTCTGTCACTGTATCTGTCACATTGGCATGCAATCACCTGTGTATGTATGTTATTTGTGTATGTATATGATCAGCTGAGGCTGATCCCAGGACAGGTGTCTATCAGTATCAGAAAGGGTTAAAAAATCCACCAAATCATGCTGGATGTGGTAACACACGCCTATGGGAGGTGCCATGGCATGCCAAAGTCTTTTAACTGAGCTCGGTGGATAGAGGTCCCTGCTGTCCAACCTGCTGACTTGTGATCAACCCCTAAAAACTCACGACTCAACCCTCCCAAGTCCTCCTGTGACCTCCACATGTGCACAGTGGCAGGAGCATGCTCCATTCAATACCCGATTGATCAACGTTTAAACAATTCCAAAATCACACAAATCACCCATGTAATACATTCAGGAGGCTCCCAGCTAGAAGGTCACTTCAAGGCCAGTCTGGGCTCCATGAGACTCTATCTCAAAAAGAGAGAGAGAGAGAGAGAGAGAGAGAGAGAGAGAGAGAGAGAGAGAGAGAGAGAGAGAGCCAGGCGGTGGTGGCACACACCTTTAATTCCAGCACTTGGGAGGCAGGGGCAGGCGGGTTTCTGAGTTCAAGGCCAGCCTGGTCTACAGAGTGAGTTCCAGGACAGCCAGGGCTACACAGAGAAACTCTGTCTTGAAAAACCAAAAGAAAAAAAGAGAAAAAAAAAAGGGAAAAAAGAAAAAGTCAGTTCTCATCCCTATAGGAGAAGACCGGATCAGCTCTAAGACAGCTCTGCCCTGGGTGGGGCACAAGGCCACAGTCCTTGCAAAGAAGACACACAGCACTAAGTCCCATGTCACCTGCTTCAGGAATCTGCTGTCTGCTACCTCCCTAGTAGAGTGTCAGGACTCTCCAGTGGCAAGTGTCTAGGGGTGTCTTCGACATGGTGACCCCCCCCCCACACTCTCTCTACAGAAATCTCCATTATCATAGTGTCCATTTAGGTGTGAAGGCTAGGTTCCAGGCTGGGCAGGCCTGATGTCAGCGATGACAATCACTCTGTATCTCAGGGTACAGAGATCCCAAAGTCCTAGGCTTTTGGGGACTTCACACGGAGAAAAGAACTGTGCTTTGTCCATCAAAGGAGCCCTTTCTACTCCCTAGTCTAGCTCCCGCCTCCCGGAAGGCTGGTGAGGTCCCTGCTGGAGTGACAGCCTGCAGCTTTTGTTCCAAAGAAATGGCTGTCAAAAAGAAAAGAGATATTGTCTCTCTCTCTCTCCTTTCTTTTTTGGTTTGAGACAAAGGCGTCAATTTCTTTCCATCTGTCCCAAAAAAGGAAGAGAATTAAATTTGTTTTTACAAGGATGTCAGCAGACTGCTTCAATAGGGAGTCAGGAGCAGGTTGCTCAGGCAGTGGGGGAGGCACGGGGATAGGGGAAACAATGACGTCCAGGGGAGCCGAGATCCAGGAGAGCCTGAATCAGTTTCCCTGTCACCCTCTGCAGTGAGAACGGATGAGGGACCCAGGGGCCACACCGACATCATTGCTATAAAAGCCTTCTTCCCTCGGTGCCTTCAAAGTAGAGTCGGACTTGGGCAGCTCCATCCCTGAAAGTCATGGACACCAGACAGTGATGGCAGCCAGATGCTGGGGGGAGGGGCAAGAGACTTCCTCCAGGTTCTGATCAAGGGTCCAAGTATTTGGGGATAATCTTTACTCACATAACCACATAGGGGGTGCTCAAACAAAACTGTGTCTCTCTGCTCTAGTACTGAGCCACATACACTAGGACCCCAGGAACCCCAAAACATCCATGCTCAGGCTTCTGGATTTGACCTGTAAGCCCCCACCCCACGCCTCACAATTTACTCTCCCCACAACATATAGTTTTATGGAGATAGGGTCTCACCATGTAGCCCTGACCATCCTGGGACTCACTATGTAGACCAGGCTGGCCTCTGCCTCCCAGGTGCTGGGATTAAAGGCATGTGCCACCACTTTTTAAAGAAGACTTATTATTTTATGTCTGAATGTTTCACCTGTATGTACGTATGTATGTATGTATGCGTGTGTATGTGTACCATGTTCATGCCTGGTGCCCACAGTTGTGCCCACAGGCATCGGGTTTACTGATGGATAGTTATGAGCCTCTATGTGGGTTCTGGGAATTGAACCTATGGCCTCTGCAAGAGAGACACATGCCCTTAACCACTGAGCCATCTCTCTGGTTCTACTTCCACTTCTTGACACAAAGGCCTACTTGGTTTCAGAGCTCTGGAAACTTGTCACGCCTTCCTGAGCCTCAGGGATCTCTTTAGAACTTGCCTCTGGGGCCCTTGTTCAGTATCCAGGGAGCCTCTGCTTCTGCCTGCTGTCCCCAGCCCCTCAGGGGTGGAGCCCGGGGATGCAGGGCTCTGGGTACTCTTCTGCCCGATGTTCCCAGCCCCACAGGGCTGCAGGGCTGCGGGTGCTCTTCAATCCAGACTCAGAGACGCCTGCCCATATAGTATTTTGGGTTAGGGGTTGGTTTGTGGCCTGGGAGGTTTTTGGTTGGTTGCTTGCTTTGTCTTATTGATCCCAGAACCTCACACAAACACCCTCCCACTGAGCAGCACAGTCCCCGCCCACCTCTCTACAGTTTATTTTGAGACACTAAGTTGCTCCTGTTGCTGGTCCTTTAACTCTGCAGCCTCAGCCTCCAGCATGATTGGGATTACCCAGCCTGCCCCATCAAGCCGGGCTTGTATCCTCTCTACAGAGAAGTCAAGTTGGACCTAGCCTCAGCGAGTTCAGCTGAGTAGTTAGAACGCGGTCAGAGCTTTGACTCTTCTCCAAAGTTGATGGTCCCTTGCTTGGCCCCTCCCCGGGGAGGGGAGGGGAGGAGGCGCTTAGCTCCTGACCAGACCCGAAGCTGCCTTGCCTGACTGCCCTGTTCCCTTAACTTCCCTAAGAGGCTCCTCCCCATAACACAAATGCCGGGACTCTCAGCCAGACCAAGTCGTCGACCCCATCACCGCTCCTCCTGGTTCCTGGAGCTGGAATCCTCGGGTCTTGGACTGGAGCTGGGTGTTCAAAAGGCCAGAACCCGACGTTTTCCCAAGGCGGAAGCTCTGTCCCATTGGAGAGGTCTTACTAATGGATCCAGTCCCCAGCTCTGCTCCCCCACCCTTCACCCCTCCAACCCGGAGCCTCTGATCCCTCAGGCCCCGTTCCTGCGGGAGGCCTCCCCTCTATTCTAGCTGTCCCGATGGTGGCCACGGCCTCTCAGGGAGCTCGGTGTGGCCGCTGGATCACTTCACTTGGGAGGGGAGCTTAAGGGGAGGGGCGGGTAGGTCAGGCGGCAGCGCCACCGCCCGGGCCGTCGGAGGGGGTGCAGGCTGTGACACGCTCACGCGTGGTGGCCTGGCGGGGACGGCGGAGGCTGCCGGGTTCTTGGCGGCCGCAGGGCGTGCGACAGAGCTGGCGGAAGCAGCGCTTGAAGTTCTCGTCCAGGAAGGCGTAGAGAACCGGGTTGAGGCTGCTGTTGGCGTAGCCCAGCGCAATGCACAGGTGCAGCGCGGCCACCACAAGTGGGTCGCGCCGATTGATGTCCACCAGGGTCCAGACGATGACGAAGATGTGGATGGGTGCCCAGCACACCACGAAGGCGCCGACCACCACCAGCACCATACGTGTAATGCGCCGCAGGCTGCGGTCCTTCTCCTTGGAGCCGGACAGCAGGCGCACGCTGCGCAGGCGCAGCAGCATGAGGCCGTAGCACACCGTGATGATGAGGATCGGCACCACGAAGGCGAAGAGGAACACGCAGATCTTGGTCACAGTGTCCCAGTACCAGCTGGGGCTGGGGAACTGGAGCATGCAAACCACTGCACCATCTGAGTCCGGGGAAACAAGAAGACAGGGGTCAGAGGTCTGGGTGCCTAAGGGGTGCTGTCTGCTTGTCCCCTTTCAAAATGGCTAGCTGGGTCGAGGAGATTCCCATGTCTAGGGTGTCTAGTGTGTCCCTTTACTCGGTGAACTCCTTCTCATGCTTAAAGACCTCAGAATTGGTCCTCATTTGGGAGATCCCCCTCTGTGTCCTCTCCCGGGTCCTTTGTAAGCCTCTATGTCCATGAATGACAGTAATAATTTATCCTGGCCCGGTAATGGCAGTCATTGTGTGTTAACGCAACAGACCCCCTACCTATTTCCAGAATTGCTCCAGTGGATTGGTCAGTAGTAAAGATTGATTTAAATGGTGGATTAGGGCTGGCGATATAATTCAGTTGCTAGAGTACCCCTGGTTCAGTTCCCAGCACCAGATAAACTTGGGCTGGATGGCACATGAATGTGTAGCCCAGGCTGGCCTCGAACTCGTGATCCTCCTGCCTCTGCCTCCTTCAGCAAATCCTACCTGCATGCGCCACCACAACCAGCGATGGCACATGAATGTAACCCAAGCAATCAGGAGATGGAGGCAAGAAGGAGCAGTTCAAGGTCACCTTTGACTACCTTAACTTCTAGGCTAGCCTGAGCTGTATGAGACCCTATCCAAAAAAAAACAAGTTTGACTCCAGCTCAAGTGTGTGTGGCTTTGGGCAAATTACTCACTGTCTTCAAATTTCCTTATGGTGGGGCCAATAATCTATCCACATTTCTTTAGTTACATTTAGATTTATTTGCCTTGTGTGTGTGGGGGGGTGTGGGGTGTGTGTGTATGTGATGTGTGTGTGTGTGGTGTGTGTGTGTGTGGTGTATGATGTGTATGTGTAGTGTGTGGTGAGTGTGTGTGTGATATGTGTGTGTGTGGTGTGTGGTGTGTGTGAGTGTGGTGTGTGGTGTGTGTGGTGTGTGTGTGTGTGTGGTGTGGTGT
>NW_022196900.1:88430863-88436777 GCF_008632895.1 Mastomys coucha
TGTGTGTGTGTGGTGTGTGTGGTGTGGTGTGTGTGTAGTGTGGGGGGGGTGTGGTGTGTGTATGTATGTGTAGTGTGTGGTGAGTGTGTGTATGTGTGTGTGTGTGTGGTATGTGTGTGTGTGTGGTATGTGGTGTGTGTGAGTGTGGTGTGTGGTGTGTGTGGTGTGTGTGTGTGTGGTGTGGTGTGTGTGTAGTATGTGTGTGTGTGTGTAGTGTGTGTGTGTGTGTGGTGTGTGTGGTGTTTGTGTGTACACCCTCATACATATGGAAGTTAAAGGACAACATGCAGGTGTCTGTTGTCTATTCTCTCCTCCTACCATTCCTGTTCCAGGGATCAAACTCAAGACTGTCAGGCTTGGCAGCAAGCACCTCAGAGCCATTTAGCCAGCCCTACCTGCCCCAAGGACATTTCTTAAGACAGTTGTGAAACAGACTCAGATACATAAGGTATTTAGCTCAGTGGGGCTCAAAGGGTTGATGCTCTCACACGAAAGAGGAGCAGATACTGGATATATTGGAGGAGCAGATACTGGATATTGGAGCCTAGAGGTCAGGGCTAGCGCCTGCGTCTCAGGCAGTTATCAGCTAATGCAGAGAACAGCTTTGTACCAGGTGAGGTAGCAGACATCTATAAGCCCATCACTCAGGAGATTGAGGTAGGAGGCTCTCAAGTGTAGGCCTAGACAAAATTACATGTTGAGATGACATCCAAAAGTAATGAAAACAACAAAGCCCTTCCCAACAGCCAACCCTGTAGGCAAAGGAAGAGGAGCTTCCTGTCCTGGAGAACAGGCTTGAGCCAGATGAGCATCTCAGAGGACACTGTAGGGCTCTGATGCAGGCTGGAGGCTGGCCCAGGGATGCTCAAGATCTCTAGGAGCCACACAGTAGACTTGCAGCCTGAGTGTCACGGGAAAGGGGCTGGAGAGCCACGAAACATCTAGGGTAGTTCAAGCTGGCAGGAGCCCTGGGGATGACTGAGGATCAGGGTGGTGGTACTCAGAGAGGGAGGAGGGAGGAGGCTCACTTGACTCAGCTACCAGCAGTTAATGACTCCTAAACTCAAGGCTGATGGTGAGCTATAGAGCCCCACTGCTCAGTCAAAACCAGTCGCTCAATGGCTGTGTAACGGCCCTGCAGTTCTTCCCTTGAGGGTCAAGGTGTCTAAAAGGTCTCCTATCAATCATCTTCCCCTTTGCTACCCAGAGCATCAAGCCTCTACAGACTTCTACCCAGAGGCCAAAAGGAAGGAGAGACCTAAAGGCAGGAGCCTTGGGTCGAAGGCGGAGAAAGGGCGGGAGCCTTGGCTTCGAAGGCTGAGTTCCATCAAATGCCTGCCAGTGTGGCTGGAAATAAACCACCTGACTTGATTCCATTTTCTTTTTTCTTTTGATAAGGTCTGGGTATATATAATATAAAGCGGCCTTGAATTCAAGATCCTTCTGCCCCAGTCTCCTTGGTTACTAATGTACAGACACCCTTCCGCACTTCTTTACATCAAGATGGGGCTGTGTGAACAGCTGACACTAGGAAGGGAGAACCAGTAACATGGAAAAGTGGTTATGATTTCTCCCAACTTCCTTTTGGTGTTTAAGTGCTGGCCAGATGTCAACAGTAGATGATTTAGGGGGCACCTCCTCTGGGGGTCTGGTATCCCCAAGCTATCCTTCTACCCAATAGATTGTAGTGCGTAAGAAATAAACTTATTGTCAGCCCCCGAACTCTGAGGATGTTTGGAATTGCAGCTTTAGTGACTAATAAAGATGCCCTGGCTGGCAAGATGGCTCAGTGGGTAAGAGCACTGACTGCTCTTCCGAAGGTCCTGAGTTCGGATCCCAGCAACCACATGGTGGCTCACAACCACCCGTAATGAGATCTGACTCCCTCTTCTGGTGAGTCTGAAGACAGCTACAGTGTATTACGCCGGAGCAAGAGGGGCCGTCCTGAGTTCAATTTCCAGCAGCCACATGATGGCTCATGGCCATCTGTACAGCTACAGTATACTCATACACATAAAATAAATAAATAAATATTTTTAAAAAAGATGCCCTGGGAAATGCAAGTGTCTGCCATTCCCTTCGGGCTATTTTCTGGGCCTCGCTTTGGTCATTTGGCCAATGGTATTTACTTTTCCTTATCTGTCTTTCTCTGTTTTTTGAGGCATGGTCTCATGGTTCATGGCCTCAAACTCATTATCAAACTGAAGCTAGCCCTGAACTCCTGATCCTCTTGCAGGGCTTACTAGGTGTGCAGTACCACGCCTGATTTATGACATGCTGGGGATTGATCCCAGGGCTCTGTGCATGCAGGGTAAGCACTCTGCCAGCATAATTACATCCCCAGGAAGAGCAGTGTGTGCTCTTAACCAACAGGCCATCTCTCCAGCCCATCCAGTGGTTTTCACAATGGGATAAAGGGGAGTTTGGGATGGGTCTTCAGATCCTGTAACTGGCCAGTGACAACCACACCTTGGCCATTTATCCATCTCTCTGTAATCTATCAGCCAGTTCACAATCCTATTATCAATTCCTTTTGGCCAGCAACCTTTCAACCAGTCATTCACCTTCATGACAGTCGACCACCCACACTCCCCACTGGCTGACTTTCCACCCCACCACTGGCCAACCCTCGACTTACATTGTTCTGAAACCCACACCATCACTGGCAACCACTCCCACTTGCCCAAATAAATGCTTCGGGAATCCACAGAGGCCCCCAGGTGGCTGGGCCCCCCTGTGGTCAGAGACCCACGCTGTAGCTCCCTGTCTCACTCACCCCGGGGTTGGGTCACTGCCATGACCATGATGGGGACCCCAACACCCGAAGCCAAGACCCAGATGCATATGTTGATCAGCTTGGCCTTGGCCGGCGTGCGGAAGTCCAGGGCCTTGACAGGATGGCAGACGGCAATGTAGCGGTCCACGCTCATCATCGTGAGCGTGAAGATGCTGGTGAACATGTTGTAGTAGTCAATGGAGAGCACAGCCTTGCACAGCAGCTCTCCGAACGGCCACGTTTCCATCAAGTACTTGGCGCTCTGGAAGGGCAGTGTGCTGGTGGCCAGCGCATCAGCCAAGGCCAGATTGAAGATGTAGATGTTGGTGGCGGTCTTCAACTTGGTGTACCTTGGAAGAAAAAGCACGGGTAACTACTGACTTCATTGAGTTCAGTTTCCATTAAATGGGGAGGGGGGAATGTAGGGAGGAGTGAAGGGACTTGCTCAAAGATCTACGAAGGACAGGACCAACCTGGTATCATATGTGTGCAATCCCCAGCACTCAGAAGTCTAACCCAGGAAGACTGAGAATTCAGGACTAGCCTGGGCTCCATGAGACCTTTTCTCAAAAGAACAAAATGAACTAAAAAGATTGGGAGCCAAGGTGGGATTGGATCCCTGAATCACCCAATTGGCCACCACTTCTGCTCCCTGAAGGGGAAGGATCTCTCTGGAGCCTGTGAGCCCAGCACCAGGGAGGCAGAAGCAGGAAGACCATGAATTTAAAGCCAGCCTTGACTACATAATAGCTACATAATGACACCTTGTCCAAAAAAAAAAAAAAAAAAAAAAAAAAAAAAATGAAGGAAAGAGTCATGGGAACATAATTTATATAGAATGTAACCCTGAGCCCAATGACTATGTAACACTCAGGACAAAGGCAGTGTGTAGCTCAGCCGCCAGGGGGCTTGCCCAGTCTGCAGAGGTCAGAGACAGCGTGTGGGGGTCCCTTCTCACCAGCCTGACATGATCATACTTCATCTATACAGAATGAAGTTGGGAGCTAGACCATTTACCTGGCCTTTGGGGAATATGACTGGTCAGCTCTGAGTGACAGGCTCTGCTGGGACCTTACACCTTCTCAAGTGTCCTCTGCGGTAGTCCAGGGGTTGGGTTCCATCCAGGCCTCCTAACCCCCACATGACTAGATCCATCCCTCTGTGAAAGCCATGGTTCCTTCCCCTTCCTGTCCCCGTGCTGTGAGGAAGGTAAGCCACTTTCACAGTCACACTTAGGGTCTGAGCCCAGGTATCAGGCTGGATGTATGCAACCAAACTGTCCCTAACACTCCCGGCATCCTCCACCCTCTGTGCTGCACACAGCCATCCAGAGAGCACCTTGTGTGGCTAGCACATACAGCCATGGGCCTTTCTGTATAGGGCCTGGGCTGAGCGCAGGGTGGTATAGAGGTGACTGTCCCAGAGCAGAGTCTTCATCATAAAGACACAGCCACACTAGGGGCAAGGTAAGGTTCTTTCCCACATCCTAGATTGGTAAGAAAGTCCAGAGAAGAGGCCAGTCTGGTCTACAGAGTGAGTTCTACGACAGTCCGAGCTGTTACACAGAGAAACCCTATCTCAAACAAAACAAAACAAACAAGCCTGATGCTTACGGGGCTGGAGAGCTGGCTCGGTGGTTAAGAGTGCTTGTTGTTAGCAGAGGATGGCCTTGTTGGGCATCAATGGGAGGAGAGACCCTTAGTCCTGAGAAGGCTCAATGCCCAGTGTAGGGGAATGCCAGGACAGGGAAGCGGGAGTGTGTGGGTTGGTGAGCAGGAGAAGGCGGGGATAGGATAGGGGATTTTTAGAGGGGAAACCAGGAAAGGGGATAACATTTGAAATGTAAATAAAGAAAATATAAAATAAAAAAATAAAAGAAAATGAAAGGGGGAAAATAACAGAGTGCTTGCTTTCTTGCAAAAGGACCTAGGATTGATTCCCAGCACATTGAAAGACCCCCGTAGGGAGACCCCCACTCAAGTCTCGGGAGAACGTGCACCCAAGGAATCATGAGAGACCATCTTGATGTAAACACATGAGGCAGTTTAAAATCGGAGCTCCAGATCGACTCACACAGGAGACAGAGGAACCAACCACGAAGCTCAGGGGTTAGGGGTTTATATAGGAAAAAGGTCTGGGGGAACAAAGGAATCAGTGTGGCTAGTTTACATGATTGGCTAGTTTAAATATCAACTATATTATGTGCAGAACAGAGTGGAAAATTCCTAAGGTTGGTGTTAATCTGAGTCAACAGAGCATCTGACCTTAAACCATATTTAAGAGGACCAGATGGCCCACTACTCAGTGTCTGCCCAGACGTGTCCTTGCATGCTTTCTCCTCCACATCTTCCCAGCCTGCTAGTTCCCAGAATGTCCCAACAGCTCTCCTGCCCCTGCCCAGGCCCATCTAGACATGCTCGACCTTGGTCCACTGTGTTTTTCTTAAACCTGCAATTTTCTCATTAGCCAGCACAAGTCTTAAATTTAACTCTTTCAACGTGTATGGAGGCTCACTACTTCCACAGGCACCGTGAGTCCATATATCAAACAGATATGCATGCAGGCAAAGCCCTCATACACACAAAATAACATAAATCTAAATAAAAATCAACCAAATAACCAACCAACCAACCAATCAATCAACCAAAGTGGCCAGAGAAGGGCAGGCGGGCAAGAGGAATTCCCGGTGTATCATGCTATAGCTGGAGAGCTCTAAGCGTGGGGAACGTGACTTTCTGAAGCCAGAGACTGACGACTGACTGCAGGGTGTGGAAGGAAAAGTGTGCACCCCCAATCATAAAACTAGCACTTAGGAAGCTGAGGCAGGAGCATTACAAATTTGAGGCTAGCCTCCGCTTCATAATGAGACCCTGTCTTGGAAAGACAAACAAATTTTGGGGTATGGTGGTGCACACTTGTAATTCCAGCTCATCTCACTTTCAAAGGTAACAGTGGACGCTGTTTTTTGAGAAAGGATCCTTCGACCTAGAGCCCTGGCTGCCCTAGAACTCACTGTGTAGATCAGGCTTAACCTCTAACTCACTGATACCTGCCCACCTCTGCTTCTCAAGCAGAGGGGTTAAAGGCGTGCGTGCTCCCACGAAACTATCTGTTAATGCTTTTCCTCCAGTGTGGGTC
>NW_022196900.1:88436990-88458677 GCF_008632895.1 Mastomys coucha
GAGGAGGAGGAGGAGGAAGGAGAGGAGGAGGAAGGAGAGGAGGAGGAAGGAGAGGAGGAGGAGGAGGAAGAAGACTCCCTCATTGTCCTTCGAGACCAGCATCTGTCCACTCCCTCCCAAAATAACTAGGAGCAAAAGTTTCACTTGGAGCCAGAATTTCGAGCCCCAGGAAGTGCGTCTTCAGCGGGGTGTGGATTGCAGCTGTGTGGGAGGCGGTCTCGAGCCCACAGCTGACTCCTCTAATTTCTCTGCTCTGACACAGAGCAATTCCAGGCTGTTCTTTGCCTGCTATTTTGATTTGTGACAGCTCCTTCCATCCCAAGAGGGAGCTGGGCCTCTGCGGAGTGAAGCTGAGGCTTCTGGGGCGGGTCCCTGTTGGGCTGAGGGGCTCTCTTGCCCTTCACGGCCACGCCCTTCCCTGATGGCCTCCTCAGGTCCCCTGCGCTCCAGCTGCAAGACAAACCACACACCCATTCTGCTCTGGACCCCCAAGACCTCTCCAAGGCACCCTCGGTGTTCCCTAAGTTGGCTCCGACCACCTCTGGGACCCAGGCTTTGCAAACCCACACTGACTAATGTCCTTCCATGCCTGGCCTTTCTGCCATTCCTTAAACAGGTGAAGCCCAGCCCTCCTCAGGACTTCTGGACTTACTGCCACCCTCAATCCCCAGATTTGTCATGGCTTGCCACATCACTTAACCAAGCCTCTATTCAGACATCATCTCTTCCAAGAGGCCTTCTCCAATCACCTTCTCTCAGGCTGCTTCTGGGTCTCTAGCACACGCCACTGCCTTGTGTCCTCACTGAGGGAACTCACGTTCTCCCAGGATTCTGGTCCCTGAATGCTCCCAAAGTTACAGGACTTTGTGACCATCTTGTTCTCACCCCCTCCCCAGAAACCAGTGGTCCCCTTTGACATGTATCACAGTGATATCTTATTCCAGGGCTCATGAGCTCTCATGGACTTTTTTCCTTTCCATAATTTATTTTTTTTTATTCAATTTACATCCTAATCACAGCTCCCTCCCTCCTCTCCTCTCTGTCCCACCCTTGCAAATTCCTACCCCCATTACCCCTCCCTTTCTTTGAGGAGAAGGGGAAACACGCCCCCCCCTTGGTTATCACTCCACCCTGGGACATCTAGTCCCAGCAGGACTAAGCAGCTCTTCTCCCACTGAGGCCCAACCAGGCAATCTAGGTAGGGGAAGAAGATCCAAAGACAGAGTCAGAGATAGCCTCCACTCCAATGGTTAGGAAACCAACGTGAAGACCAAGCTGTACAAATGTGTGTGTGTGTGGGGGGGGGACTAGGTCCAGCCCCTGCATGCTCTTTGGTTGGTTGATTTGAATTTTTGAAAGCACATTTTGGTCTAGGCTGGGGTGGAACTCGAAGTAACTGAGGATGGCCTTGAACCCCTGATCCTCCTGTCCCCATTTCCTGAGTTCTGGGATTATAGGTATATGTGTCTCCACTCCTGGTCTCCAATACCCCCTCTCCCTTTTCATTTGCTTATTTCTGTGTACATATTGCTAAATGCCATCAGACCTTTAACATGCTTTTCTATTTAGCCATATTATTTATGTGTTCCTCTGTTTTTCTAGAGATCTCCTTCTAGAGCCCTCCTTCTCTGCCTCTGAGGCTGGATACTGTCTCGGCCAGCTGCACAGCTCTCCTGGGTCCTGGCTTCAGAGTCTCCCTGCGTCTGGGTTTACACCTGGGTATAGCAGAGGATGTATCTTGGATCCACTTCCTGAGAAAAAGGCTTCTTGGAGCAAAGTTTTTATCCCCTTCTCTGAAAATGCCTTTATTCTAACTTCTGACTCCTTTGATGGTAAATATGATCATGGGTGGAAATAATTTCCCATCAGAACTTTGAAGACATGGTCCCCTCATCACCTGTCTGGCAGCACTTGGGGGTACCAGAATCTATTCTGGTTCCTGATGCAAGCTGTCCCCCTCACCCTAAAATGTTCCCTTTATACTTAGCCATCTGGTAACAGGGGTGACACTGCGTTTTGGAGTGACTTTATTATTTGCAGTTTGCCAACTCGATCCTTCTGTATAGAACAGGCTTCCTGGACAGCTTCTGACATCTTTTATTTCTTATATATTTTTAGTGCAAGGTGTACTCACATATACATGTCTGTGTGGAGACCACAGGTGACCTCGGGTGTCCTTCCCCATCATTCTCCATCTTTGGGGATTTTGGTTTGGTTTGGTCTTGAGACGGGGTCTCTCATTGAACCTGAAGCTTGCTGCTTCAGGTTGACAAGCTGTGCAGAGCCCCTGGACCTGCTGCCCCCACCTCCGTCCTCCCTAAGTGTACTTGCCTCAGCACTCTGCTTTTTTTTCTTAATTTATTTTATGTAGTGTCTTCAGACACACAAGAAGAGGACATCGGATCCCATTAGCCACCATGTGGTTGCTGGGAATTGAACTCAGGACGTCTGGAAGAGCAGTCAGTGCTCTTAACCACTGAGCCATCTTTCCAACCCCAGCACCCTGCTTTTACCTGAATGCCCAAGATCCAAACTCCAGTCCTCCAGCGTAGGCAGCTAACACTGCTACCCGTTCAGCCAGCTGCCCACCCCAGGCCTCTGATTTCCTTATAGTGTCTTTTTGATATAACCTCGCAGAGAACCACCATTCCATTACCGTTAGGCCATTCTGTTTATCTTTTATTTATTTATTTATTTTTTATTTTTTGGTTTTTCAAGACACGGTTTCTCTGTGTAGCCCTGGCTGTCCTGGAACTCACTCTGTAGACCAAGCTGTCCTCGAACTCAGAAATCCGCCTGCCTCTGCCTCCCAAGTGCTGGGATTAAAGGTATACGCCACCACTGCTCGGCTTTTGCTTACTTCTTAAAACTTATTTCGACAGTTGTGATTTGTTTTCCCTAGGCTTTTTTCTCCCACACATCCTTCTCTAAAAGCTCCAGCTTCTTATTTCATGGTTCCGGTGTCCGCTCCTAACTCTGAGGACACTAGTCATGTTTGTTTTATATTTTCTTCTGCTCTTCGCTGTCTGTCCGCTTTGGCTGCTGTCTCTATCCTGGAGAATCCCTTCGACTAAAGACATGAGATATGACTAAAGTCCAGTCTTTAAGTTAAAGCCTGAAAACGAGCTGACAGCTGTGTATGTGAGAGCCACGTGAGGATCTTGACAACTAGTGGGGGGGGCGGGGGGTTGCTATAAGGGACTTTCACACTATGAACACGTAAATATCTATTTCTAGAGCTGGACAAGGAAGCATGTGACTGTAATTCTTATACTTTGGAGGGAGAGGCAGAAAGATCAGGAGTTCAGGGTCATCCTCTGCTGTATAGTGAGGAGGAGGTCAACCTGGGCTACAGGAGACCCTGTCTCAAAGGAAAAAAAATAATTTTTAATTTTGTTTTGTTTTTTAAGGTGTAGCCCCAACTGCCCTGGAACTCACTCTGTAGACCAGACTGGCTTGGAACTCACAGAGATCCACCTGCCTCTGCCTCCCGAATGCTGAGATTAAAGGTATGCACTGCCACCACTCAGCTTCTTCTTCTATCTTTCCTTTACTTGTTTTATTATTTTTTTTAAACTCTTCTATTCCTGACTCAGAGTCCTTGAAACCACATGGAAAAGGCTGGGGAGCTGGTTCAGACCCAAGTCCAGCTCCCAAGCCTCGCAGCTGCCTGTAACTCCAGCTCTAGGGGATCTGGCGCCCTCTTCTGGCCTCCTTCAGTACTGCACTCATGTAGCATATATACACCTGCACAGAAATGAAAATAAATCTTTTTTTTTTTTTTTTTTAAACCCAGGTAGATAAATAGACAGACTTCAGATTATAATACAGAACAAGAGGGGGTGGTGTGCCAAAGTGGCCACCACGTGCTGGCGCTAGACTACCAGACTGTCTTCTTGATATGCTTTCTAGCCACGGGATAAGGAAAAGTCGCTTTACCGCTATGCTTCGGGTTTTTCTTCTCTAGAAGAGGCCACCACACATTTTAGAAAGTTTGAATTGACTGAGAGAATGTAACATGCTGAACAGAGCTGAACAGAGCGAGGGGTGGGGCTGATGAGACAAGAGGATGACTGTCATCTCAGGTAATAGCAAGACCTTCAGCCCCACCCCCACCTACACACCCTGCACAGGCTCGTGATTATACCTCCAAACTGTAAGATATCAGGGCTTTTCCCTGGAGGCCCTTTGACTCAGGGTCAACCAACACAGAAAGGAGCATAACAAACACTCAAATGAAACTGAAAGGGTCCCTGAAGCCCCTTCCCCAGCTCTGTAGCCAGGATCCTGACAAGCAAAATTTCGTACGACAAGCAGAGGGGAGAGACCTCTAGAAACTTCTCTTCTGAGCCCAAAACTCACTAGGTCTTCTATTAGACCAGCCCTGGTTCCAGAGGATGGGTACCACTTCTATTCAGTTTTCTTCCTTGGATAGAGATTGAGTGTGCTCTGTAAGGGAATACATTCAGCTGCATAACCAGAACCATGGTGAATCCATAAGAGCTTCCTGGGCTCTAGGAATGGGGTTTCCTCAGCTCAAATACGCCCACACAGACACTGAATCTAAAGGATTTGCTCCCCAGGCAAATTCAGAGTACCTGATCCTGGGAGCCCAGAGATGGTCGAAACTTTCCATCTTTTGTACAAGGTATTCTTGGAACTAGTCTATTTAATTGTTTATCTGCTGTCTTGTTTGTCTGTGTTTTTTGTTGTTTGTTTGTTTGTTTTTGAGGAAGGGTTTCTCTGTGCATAGCCCTGGCTGTCCTGGTGCTTACTATGTAGACCAGGCTGGCCTTGAACTTACAGAGATCTGCCTGCCTCTGCCTCCCAAGTGCTGGAATTAAAAGCATGTGCCACCACCGCCTGGCACTTTCTTGAAGCAATGTTCTTGGAGTGACTGGGCCATGGTACTACCTAGCATTTGATCCTAGCATTTCAGAGAGAGAAGCAGTTAGTCTCAGTGAATTTGAGAGCAGTCTAATCTACAAAGCAAGTTCCAGGTGAGCCAAGGCCACATTAACAAGACCTTGTCTCAAAATAAACAAATAAATGAATATAATTCTTGCAGTATCTTGTCTTCCGTGAGCCAGGCACTATGCCAAAAGCATTGTCTCTGCTCATCCACACCACAGCTTTGGGTTGGTACCATTCTACCAGGTTGGCAGTACATGCCTGTAATTCCAGCACTTGGATGACTGAAGCAGGAGGATGGCCCAGAGTTCAAGGCCAGCCTTGGCTACAGAGTAAAACCCTGTCCAAAGGGGGCAGAAGGAAAAAAGCAAAGAAAGGAAAAGTCTCTTTCTACTGATCTGGAAAGGAGACAGTGAGAGAATTCAGACTCAGATCTATATAGCTCCCAGAGCTCAGAGCCGCTGTCCCATTGCTCCATCATTGTCCCCTGTTGTTCAGTCTGTTACCTGGGCTCTCCCTGCCCTGGTGATGGGTCCAGACAGGAGGCCACAACATTCAGCTGGTTTTTACATGTCCCAAATCCCTCTGGGTGATAGGGAGACAACCTGCTCACGATTTGGGTATGACCAGACTTATTAATAACATCACAGTCATAGAGACAGGCCCAGGGGGCAAGGTGGAGAAGGCTCGCTCAACAAAAAACGCTCACCTCTGTCTAGGCTTTCTGGACAGCCAGCGTGCCTCTGCTTCAGTTTGTTTCCACGGATAATAAACATCTATTGGACATTTACTGTGTGCAGGCACACAGAATAGCCATTTACATCATTTAATCTCCACAGCACACCATGGGGTAGATAGCAATTATAGACCTCAATTTATCAAGTGTGGTAATGAACTTGTGGAGATCGCAGTCAGGGAGAAGCAGAGTGAGATCTGAGTGCTCTACCCTGAAAGCCAGCATTTCTTCCGGCTTCAGGCTTTAGCGCCCCCACTGCGCATGCTGGGGGACTGTGTGTGTCCCTCACACGCTCGTTGCAAGATCCCCAGAGCAAGGATGACATCTGTCTCACTCTCCTAAAAGCCTGGCACCGACAGCAGACCCAAACACAGAGCAGGTAGGTATCCAGGATGCATCTGTGGAATGGATGTATATGAAGATGTCTGTCTTCCACATCAGGAAGGGACTATAATCTTTTCTCTCCCACTCCCCCCAGTCTGAATAAGAACAGGTAGAGGGGGCACATGGTATTCATTGATGGGTACCAATGGATGGTATAAAGGGCTCAAATCAGGGCATCTGCTCTTTATCATTCCTCCCTCGTCCCTCCTCTTGGCCAGGTCCCTGGAAGGATGCCTGGGCCTGATCCTCTTTGCCCTGAGTCTGAAGTGAATCAGCCCTGCAGGTGGTGAGAGAAATCTTCACTCATTTATCCAAGGGAGCTAATTTGATTTTAACTAAATGGAAGTGATAATGATGTTGTTTTTCTCCAAAACAAGGGCGTGAGACCTAAAATCAACAGCAGTAGCAGCAGCAGACAGCCCAGTCGACCTTGTGGGACCTCAGGATGCAAATTTAACATGGTGGCTTCAGCGCGTACACAAAAAATATCTTTGGTCTCCAACCAAATCCACTGTGGATCACTGAAGTAGTTACAATTAGTATTCCTCCTAAATACCTTCTCAACTCTGAAATGTAACAGCTATTTACTGGAGAATAGTCAAACACAGTATCAAGGTCCGGCAGTGGTGGCGCACGCCTTTAGTCCCAGCACTTGGGAGGCAGAGGCAGGTGGATTTCTGAGTTCGAGGCCAGCCTGGTCCACAGAGTGAGTTCCAGGACAGCCAGAGCTATGCAGAGAAACCCTGTCTCGAAAAACCAAAAAACCAAAATCAGTATCAGCACCGCAGATCATCATTGCAGGTATTGTACCAACATGCAAATGCCACATCCCATGGCACTCCAAGGGCGCATGCTCAAAGACTGTTATAACCTCTTAGCAAAAGGCTGTGGCCATTCTTCTGTACTCGTATACAAATTAATATAGTTTTTGATGGTTGCTTTACAGTCCAGAGGTCATCAAGTTCTTTCTGCACAGGGTTAGAGAATAAATATTAGATAAATAATAGTCACTATTGAGGATCCTACATTATTCTATTTTTTTTAAAAGAGTATAAGTGCTTTTGCCTATATGTATATCTGTGTACCACTTGTGTGCCTAATACTTGAAGAGTTCAAGAGAAGCCCATCACATCCCCAGAAGTGGAGTTACAGACATTTGTGAGGCATGTATTAGAAATAGAACCTGGGTCCTCTGGAAGAGAAGCCAGTGCTCTTAACTGCTGAGCCATCTCTCTAGCTCCCCTTTGTGTAAAGACATAAAAAAAAAAAATTTTAGCTCAAGGGCCATACGAAAAACAGACAGTGGGTCATGCCTGGCAGTACAGGCTTGTAACCCCAACACCTGAAGCTGAAGCAAGAAGATCATGAGTTCAAGGCCAGAGTGAGGCTGCATAGTGAGACCCTGTCTCAGAAAGGCGTAGGCTGGGAGCGTTTGCCTGGCATGCCAGAGTCTTGGGTTCAAGCTCTGAGACTGAATAAGCCAGGTGTGGTGGCACAGGCCTGTAGTCCCAGCACTCAGGAGGCAGGAGTTGAGAGTCATCCTCAGATACAAAGGGAATTTGAGGCTTATTAGATGCAAAAGGTCCTTTCTCAATAGATGAAGGCAGACGGACAGACTAGACTGGGATAAACTCTCACCTATGAGTCCCAAATAAAGTCAACTGAAGGATGTGAAGGCCCTTTCCACTCTCCTGCTGTCATAAATAATACTGTGATCAAACCTCTGTGGGCACACAGCTAACTGATGAGTTCCTTGGGATAAAATTTCTGGAGCCTCAGAGCCAGAGGAATGTTCAAAGGGGAAATAACAGATACTCCAGACGAGTTCTGTCCCGGAAGGCAGTCTGGGTTGGCGGGGGGTGGGGATGGGGGACACGCTTCCTCCCACTGTCAGGACACCTCACAGAACATTCGAGTTAGTTCTCTCTTATGACCTCGCCACTGTGTGTCTCAAAGGCAGCCCCCTCCCCCAGCTTGAGTGCCCCTCCCCAGTACTACGGAAGAAGGAAAACAAGCAAACAACCTCTCCCCCCACCTGCCAATACTCTGCCTGGCTCTACTTATGGAATCATGGGATCTCAGCCTAAATTTAGACTTAAAAGTCCAGAAATTCCTTGTTTCCTGTTCCTCTGTTCCTCCATGATACAGGCTGGGGGCTGAGGTGGGCACCCCTCCCCCATAGTTAGATTCATTGCAGGAATGTCTCCTTGTGAATGTGAGGTTCTTGGGGAAAAGGCATTTGCAGACGAAGCGAAAGACTCTGAGGTGTGAGTACCTGAATTATAAGGCTGGGACCAAACTCCACATGTCCTTGTGGAGGCTCCAGGCATTCCTCAGCTTGTGCCTACGTCTCTCTCTTATATATTTGGTTGTGAGCCTAGCCTTTAACGGCTGAGCCATCTCTCCAGCCCGCCTATGTCTCTCTCATCACTACTTCTCATGGCCTCCTCCCCCCTGCGTCTCATGGGAGGACACTTGAGGGGAGATGTAGGCATAAGCCTGGAGCCCCTGGGAACTAGAAGCCCCTGTCCCTGGACAGAAATTGTCTGGAACACTGGTACTCCCTACTTTGAACAATTCCTTCTGGCTCTGAGATTCCAGGAACCTTTTCCCAAAGAAAAGGCAAGGAAAGACGCCCTCCTCCCAATGGATGGGGTTGGGGGAGAGGCATACAGCTCTGTGGGCACCTTGACTCTGAACTTGGGATTTCAGAACACAGAGTCCCGTGTCTGACCTTCAGATGAGGAGGTTCTGATCTCAGGGAGGTCAGACTACACCTGCTTCCCTTTCTACAGATGATGGAAGTGAGGCCTGGAGAAGCTAGCTGCCCAAGACCAAGCAATCCGTCTCCTGACCTCTGGGAGGCTTCAAGCTTTCTTCTTCTCTGAACCAGGAAGCTAAGGCTTGGTGGAAATCCAAGGTCTTGTCCAGAACACCAGGACCTCCAGCAGAGCTCCAGGCTCTCAGGTGTCTACCTGGTCAGTTTCCATGGGCTCCCGGGTCTGGTCACTGAGCAACCCAGGGTAGTTCACTGAGCAACCCAGGGTAGTTCCATGGACGGTAGTCTGTGACAACCATTGCCACCTCCACTGTGCTGTGATGCTGATGTGTACCTGATACATTCCACCAGGCTAGACCATGACATTGACATAGAGCATCTCATTTGCTCAACCTGTGAAATCACTGCCACGCTTCCCTAACATTAAGGTGGAGAAAAGTAAGCCTCCATGTATAGGTTGAATTGAATACCGGGCCCAGGATTCCATGTCAACCTGAATGACCTGGCAATGCCATTTCCTTATGGGGGAATAATAGCCATACTAGATTAGGGTGAGCCCTAAGTGCCACCCGCCCCCCCCCCCAACACTGAAATTGAGACTAGGGCCTTGGGTATACCAGCAGAAAAGCACTGAGCTACATCTCCTGTCCAAGTTCTATCCCTATTTAAGGTTTTGTTTGTTTGTTTGAGAGCTTGGGATTGAACCCAGGACCTTGACTGTGTTCAGCCTCTACTCTTGAGCTCTTTCTCCAGCCCCCTGGTGTTTTTGTTAATGTTTATTTGGGGTGAGGGTGGTACCTGCCACATTGTGCATGTGGAGGGCCAAAGGCAACTTTTAGGAATGAATTCTCTCCTCCCATCTTTTGGTCCCAAGGACTGGACTTAATGTCATCAGGTTTAGCAGGGAGTCCTTTCACCAGCTCAGCCACTCCCCACCTCTCTTCTTACAAGTCAAAGAGAGGATGCACACACAGGGATGAACCTGAGGAAATAAAGAACATGCCCTGTGAGGAGGACAGAGGCCAAGGGTGGTGAGGACTGCGGGAGCCCCAGCTCAGCAAAGGAAGGATTCTTCTCAGAGCCTAACCACACCTTGAGTTTAGGCCTCTAGCCTTCTGAAGGAAAAAATTCTGGAAGCTTCTTTGGTTTTGAGGTGAGGGTTTTTTGGTTTTTGTTTTTGTTTTTTACAGGCACAGGGACATGTTGTTGCTGCCTGATACAAGATTTCACCCTGTAGCCCAGGTTACCCTTGACCTTGTAGTCCTCCAGAGTACTGGTGACAGTAGGCCTATGCATACAGACTATTAACGCTGAAAGGAAAGTGAGCTGGCT
This sequence comes from Mastomys coucha, assembly GCF_008632895.1. Taxonomy (NCBI): domain Eukaryota; kingdom Metazoa; phylum Chordata; class Mammalia; order Rodentia; family Muridae; genus Mastomys; species Mastomys coucha. Next base: position 88,447,133 of record NW_022196900.1, read on the forward strand.
GCGTGTCTCACGTGCAGACTCTGTTTAGATTGGTTTGGTTGTGGCTTGCCTTAGTTTTTCGAGACAGGCTTTCTCTGTGTAGCTCTGGCTGTCCTGGAATTCACTCTGTAGAGCGGGTTAGCCTTGAACTCAGAAATCCCCCTGCCTCCGCTGGGATTAAAGGTGGGCAGCACCATGGCCCAGCCACAAATGGCTGGGCTTACATGCTGGGGACACAGGTCACTCATTCTCCCGCTGAACCAGCTAACCACATGAGAGAAGAGCATCATTATGCCCATAGTACATGTGGAGAAGGTTGAGGGGTGGAGAGATGAAACTGACTAGCAGGCCTTAAATTAGGTCCCCAATTCCTGAGATTCTAAGAACTCCTAGCCACTGCCCTAAGGTTCTCCCAGGGGTCAAGTTCAACCCGTTTGTCTTACAAATGAAGGCTCTGAGGCTGTGGCACAGCAGTGACCCCAGAGGCTGGGTACACCTAGAGGGAGCAGAGCCAGTGCCAGCCACCTGGGGGTCCAGCTGGAGCTCCCTCTATTTGCAGACAAAGGGTGATTGCTCTCCCAAAGAACAAAACAAACCTGACCAGGCAGTGAGGACTGCAAGCTGTGTCCCTGCCCACCACTTAAGAGGAATGGTACTTGGCCAGAAATTAATTAGCTGTCTCAGTTTTGGCAGAACCGGAGGAAGGAAAGTGGTTAATTATAATGAAGCCCAGAGAGTTTATCAAGGGGAAGATTAAGGCTAGGACTCAGAAGCAAAAGGCTCCCCGAGTTGAACGTGGCCAGGCTATGCTTAGCAAAAACCAGGCCAAACGCTTAGCTTCCATTGGAAACCCAGGGCATACTCAAAGAGTTCTCCGCTCCCCCAATCCTGACCCTGCTTAAGGATGTTAAAGTGAGTTCTGTGTAAGCACGGGGACCAGAGTTCAATCCCCAGGAGCCACAGAAGCAAGCCAGGTATGCTGGTGCTGAGGAGGTAAGACAGTCAGACAGACTTGCTGGGACGTGCTGGCTGGCTACCCAGCCTGCCCAAGCCAAGGCTTTGTGCCCCAGGTTCCAGTGAGAGATCCTATCTCAAAAAACAAGGTGGTTGGTTCCTGAGGCATGACACCCCAAGGCTGATACTAGGTGTATATCTGTGTGTATGTGTGTGTGTGAATGTGTGTGTGTGTGTGTCTGTAAGTGTGTATATGTCTTTCTGTGTGTTTGTGTATGTCTGTGTGTATATGTGTGTCTGTGTGTGTGTGTGTGTGTATATACACATCTGTGTATGTCTATGTGTGTGTCCGTCTGTGTGTCTGTGTGTGTCTGTGTGTATATGTGTGTATGTGTGTGTGTGTGTGTGTTTGTGTGTGTATGTGTGTGTATACATCTGTGTATGTCTATGTGTGTGTCTGGGGTGGGAGAGGAAGAGAGAGTCAGAGAAAGCCCTTCAGTGTGGAAGTCCGTACCTGGGTTTCCAGAAACAGGGCATGACCCTCCTACAAACCATATGTGCCAGACTCCCCCACCCCACACCCACTCATAGGAACAGAGATGAGTAGCTGAGTGTTTGAAATAGAACACGGAGGTTCGGGTGTGCTTCAGTGGTAGGACTGCTTAGTAAGTTCGCTGCCCAGGGTTAGATGGGGGGCAGGGCAGGGGAGGGGACAGTATCCAGTCCCTACTTTGATGATTCACAGGGGTCATGGTTGCCAACCATCAGAGAAAAGCTCCCTAGAAGGGAGGGTTACTTACTAAAGTAAGTGAAAAGACTGGTTGCCCTGGAGGGGTGGTGGCCTGCCATTCTAGCACAGCTCCTGTCCCTTTTATCTGGCGGCTGGTGGGTGTAGAGCCCAGCAACTTTACGGATGGATCCAAGTGCTCGTTAGAGATTTAGGAACTATTTAGCGATGACTTCTCAGGGTCAGGGCCTGAGTGAGCTAGGAATGGGATAAAGGATGGAGGAAACAATTTCTGCTCTAAGAGAAACCTGAAACGGAGGAGGAGCCAGAGATAGGGAGAAGAAGCCAGAAATAGGGAGAAGCCCATGAGAGAGAGAGAAGACAGTGACTATCACCATAAAGCCTAGCTACTGACCATCTCTCTGTGTGTCAAGATGCTTATGCAGAGGTCAGAGGTCGGCTTCCAGGATCTTCCTCTATCGCTTGTCCACCTTATTTTTTGAGACAGCATCTCTCAAGGAGCCTAGAGTTCACCTTTCAGCTAGGCTGGCTGGCCCATGAGCCCCTGGGGCCTGCCTGTTGTCTCTGCCTCTGCCTAGCACTGGGGTCACAGAGGCACGTTGTTACAAGTTTCTGCGGGGTTTCAGAACCATCTCCTCAACCTGATAAGCATAGACTTCTGTCTATGTCTCTGCTATCATTTGAAGGGATCTCAAAATTTCCACAGTGAGTGAGGTGGTAAGAGGAAACAACCAAATATGGTGTTAGGGAAGGGGCTTTAAGAAGTGAACAAGGTTAGATAAAGCCAGGAGGAGCTCCGAAGATGGATCTGTTGGCATCCACCTATACTCCTAGAAGTGTGAAGCCAGTCAGGTGTGATGGCGTACGCCTTCAGTCCCAGCTCTCAGGAGGGACTGAAACAGATGAGTTTGAGGCTATCCTGGTCTACATGGCAAGTTGTAGGGCAACCAAGGCTACATAATAAGATGTTGTCTCAAAAAAAAAAATAGTATTTTTTTTTTCTGGCTACAAGTCTATTCAACACAAAACAATGTCCTCCCATTTTATTGAGGTGGCTGATGAAATCCATGGCTGAATCTCTGTCTGACTTGGAATTCAGTAGCTGACCTAGGCCCAGCCTTGGCTTTGGACTCAGGATTGCTGTGGCTAGCATGATATCAGGCATGGTCTCCAGAAGCAGGCAATGACGGACATATTGGGGACTTTGTAGCTAAGGTGGCAGTAGAAATGTCTCCAGGAAAACCTGGAGACTTGAGAGGATATATAGCTTCATGATCTGAAAGCTGAGCACACTGTTGTCTGCCTGCTCTGGGTGTGTAGACATGTGAGCATCTGTCGTGGCTACTAACATTCCCTCCACCAAAAGTTCATCACCAACTGCATGGAGATTTGCCATTCATGTGGCGAGATCTCACCAAGGGCTTATCTGCTCACACCGGAGCGGGCTTCCCTCCTGGAAATCATGGGTAAACGAGGAGTCTTTTTTCCAAAATGCAATATCTCCCTCATCTTAGGAACAAGTCCCAATTGAGAAAGGCCTTTCAGAAGGTCCCCAAAAGGCAATCTTTACCTGGCATTCACCATGCTGAAGTGCTAACAAACTACAAATTCTGAACCTCTTTTATAAAGGGGACAGAGTTCCTAAACGCAATGCAGCTCTTCTCAGGCATCAACATGGCAGCGGTCTAGTCTGAGAAGACTAGAAAGTTCTTTATCACTCTTTGTCACCCAGCCTCCCCTCCTCTAAGTGATGGGAACTAGGAGGTACTTGAATAATGTCATTGCACTTAGTCCTGACAAGAATCATCGAGCAACAACCCTGGGCACTGCCACAGAACGAGGCAGCTGGGAGAGTAAGACTCAGAGAGGCAAAGGGAGCCTGCCCGAGGCCACACAGCCCTGTCTACCCTTCAAGACCTTTGTATGCCAGCTCAGCTAAACCACAGTATCCAGCGATCGGACTCAGGTATGGCTTGAAAGGAGTTTTATAATCAGCTGCGTTTAAATGAAGGAGATTAACCTTGATTACTTTGTCTTGAAAAAAGAAAAAAAAAATCATTCCTGCTTACCAGGTGGGTTACGAAGACTAAGTGAGAAGGTATGCCTTGGATCTCCTAAGCCATGAGCTAAGCAGGATAGCATGGCTGGTCTGCCTTTAGTAATGACGGTTTTGGCCAAGTCTTTGCTGGGCTGCCCTGGGTGACCTGGGGTAACCAGCCCTAAGGAGGCAGAAGGAGCACTTCATGGCTACCTGCCCACCCAACAGCTCTGCATGCTCCCCCAAGGAGTGATGGAAAATCACCAGACACTGGGCACCTTGGGCACTCTGGCAGGATGCAGATCTGTAACCAAGGGAAGCAGATGCTCCCCCACAGGTCCTGCAGGGTTATCTGGCTTGGCCGGGAGCCGCCGTTTCTCTCCTGACTTAACCTTTATCCCTGGGTCTCAAGTGCTAGGCAGTCAGTCCACAGGTATCATAGCACCCACCCTTCTTGTCAGGATGAGGGCTGCGCAAGCCTCATCGGGGCACACAGGCATCATCTTCTACCTGAAACACTCTTTGTCCCAAGCCCGCCTCTGTTCAGCTGTTACTTCCCATATACAGAGCAGTATTCCCTCCACTCCATCTTCTTTGCCTGTTTTAGTTTTCTTGATTGCCTGTCGAAAGTGTGGAGGTTTTTTTAGCCCTCCCCCCCCAACCCCCCGCCGAATTTCTGAACCTCCTCCTCCCAAGAGCTGAAACTTCAATTGTACACCACTACTCATGGCTGGTGCGGGACTAGGAATTGAACCCAGTGCCTCCCGGAGCAGTAGACAAGCCCCTCCTCCAAATGCACCACGCCCCTAACCACGTGTCTGTCTTCTACTGACTAATTTATTGTCTATCTCTTCTCCGTTAAAATGGCAGCTCCCAGAGGGTCATTTCTGGAAGTGTGTCTCAAGCTCAGGAAAAACCTCTGATGGGAGGGTGCCACCTGCTGCCGATGCAGATATTTCGTGCCTCGCCCAGTTCACGGATGAAAAAACAGGCTAGGCAAGAGGCTAGACTTGGATCTGAAGCCATTCAGCTGCCTCTCTAGCGGCTGGCACTGCTCCAGGAAATCTGGGGCTCTGTAGGTCTGGATGACAGGGTCAGGAGCCCCCAGAACTGCCCTAGGCAGTCCCAGCACTGCTGGCAGGGGTTGGATGTAGCTGTAATCGCAGGACTTCCACTTTGCAGGAGGAGTCAAGTCATCCTGTTACACAGGGAGTCAGGGGACAGTCTGGCCTAAGTGAGACTCTGTCTCAAGTACACTTTAAAAAGAACCCATTTCTTTTACTTTTTAAATCTTTTTGTTGTTGTTTTAAAAATTAACTCATTTATTTTTATTTTGTGTATGGGTAAGGTTTTAGTTTGTTTGTTTGTTTGGTTGGTTGGTTTCTCTGCATGCCCTTGAACTCATTCGGTAGATCAGGCTGACTTGAAACTCAGAGATCCATCCACCTCTGCCTCTCGAATGCTGGGATTAAGGTGTGTGCCACCACCGCCTGGTGCGTATACCGAGTGGCCTGCATGTATGTCTATACACCATGTGCATGCTTGGTGCCCTTGGAAGCCAGAAGAGGGCATCCAATCTCCTGGAATTAGAGTTATAAACAACTATGAGCCAAATGTAGATACTGGGAATTAAACCTAGGCTCTCTGGAAGAACAGTTGATTCCCTGAACTGTTGAGACATCGCCATCCCAAGAGCACACCCCTCTCGATCTGCACCCTCTTGCTCTGCCTCTTTCGCTCCACCCCCTCTTGCTTGGCCCTCACTCTTTTAATGCACGCCACTGCTGTCGTAAATATTTACTCTCAATCTGGACTTTCAACCTTGCCTTTGGTCATTCAGTTCCCAGATAAAAGGCATACAACCTTTATATTTATAGTAAGCATTTAATGCACTAAGGCTGGGCAGATATCTACCCTCTAAGCTACTAGTACCTACTCCCAATCAATAATCCCGAGTTATAACTTGCCATGTTCCATCTGGGCAGCTCTTACCTCCGACTGGCCAGCCCTCGTTGCCATGTTATCAAGATTCTTCCCCAATAGCGTCTTCTCTCTCCCCCATGGTCTTCCCGCAGACCCCCAGCCCAGGAACCAAAACTCGACCTAACTCTCTTCTCTCTCCCCCATGGTCTTCCCGCAGACCCCCAGCCCAGGAACCAAAACTCGACCTAATTCTCTTCTGCCTACCTATATATAGGCTGTCTGGATCTTTATTCAACCAACAGCTTTTAAATTTAGGAGCAAGGTCACATAGCATTAATTTGTGTATGCAACCAGGCCTTGGGGGCCAGTATTCAGCATTACAATACAAAGCAAAGATCAAACCTTAACATGCTACCCCCCACACAAAAAATAAGTAATAAAAAATATACTTTTAAAAATGTTTATTTTTTTATGTGTATGTCTATGTTTTGTCTATGTGAATTCATGTGCACCATGGGTGTGCAGCAGCCCACGGATGTCTGAGAGGGAGTCAGGTCCCTTGGAACTGAAGATTCAGGAAGTCATGAGTCTCCATGTGGGTGCTGGGAACAGAAGCTGAGTCTTCTACAAGAGCAGTAAGCACTCCTAAACACAGAGCCATCTCTCCAACCTTTAAATAAATGTAATTCCTAATTTTTTTAATTAATAAAGTAAGTGTTGGACCACAGTCCTTCATGTTTCAAATCCTTGCACTTGGGGGCTGGAGAGATGGCTCAGTGGTTAAGAGCATTGACTACTCTTCCAGAGGTCCTGAGTTCAATTCCTAGCCACCATATGGTGGCTCACAACCATTTGCAATAGGATCTGATGCCCTCTTCTGGTGTGTCTGAAGAGAGTGACAGTATGCTCATATACATAAAATAAATAATTTTTTTGTTTGTTTGTTTTTCGAGACAGGGTTTCTCTGTGTAATCCTGGCTGTCCTGGAACTCACTCTGTAGACCAGGCTGGCCTCGAACTCAGAAATCCTCCTGCCTCTGCCTCCCAAGTGCTGGGATTAAAGGCATGGGCCACCACCGCCTGGCTAAATTTTTTTTTTTTAATCTTAAAAAAAAAAATCTTCGCACTTGGTAACAGTGTCACTCTTGAGGAGGAGACCCAGGCGTCCTTTGCTGCAGTTGGTTTGGGTTCTATTGTGGGACAGGGTCACACACTGCAGTCCTGGCTGGCCTGGAAGTCACAGAACTCTGCCTGCCTCTGCCTCCCAAATTCTGGGTTCAAAGGCATGATGAGTGCAGCCAAGGTTTTTGTTGTTTTTAAGATTTTTTTTTTTGGTTTTTTCAATTTTTTTTTATATATACATATATAAAAGGGACAGGACTGGTCAAGAGCACTGACTGCTCTTCCAGAGGGCCTGGGTTTCATTCCCAGCACCCACATGGTGGCTCACAACCATCTGTGATTCCAGTCTCAGGAAATCTGATGCTCTTCTGAGCACTGACAGTACCGACTATGTGGCACAGACACATACATGGCAAATATCCATACACATAACTAAAAATAATGCATGTTTAAAAAATTATCTGTGTATCTGTGTCTCTGTGTGTGCTCACACATGTGTATAGGTGCCTAGAGAGGCCAGAAGAGTGTGTCAGGTCCCTGGACTGGACTTACAGGGAACTCCCAGGTTGGAAGCTGAAAATTAACTGGTATTCTCTAGAAGAATTTCAAGGGTTTTTGTTGTTGTTATTTATTTTATGTCTGAGTGTTCTATCTGCATGTACACCTTCATGCCAGGTGACGGCATCGGATCCCATTACAGATGGTTGTGAGCCACCATGCAGTTGCTGGGATTTGAACTCAGGGCCTCTGGGAGAACAGTCAGTGTTCTTAACCTCTGAGCCATCTCTCCAGCCATCCCCCGCCCCGCTGCCCCCACTACAAAGGTTCTTAATGCTGAGCCGCTGGCATTTCCTGACTAGGAATTCATCTGACCTCATTGGACGTTGAAGTTGAACTTCACTCATCACAGAGGCTAGGAAAGCTGTGGAGGGCGAGCTTCTTCACACGTCCTTCCAGGCCTGAGACAAAGCCACTGATTTCTGCAGCTGTGCTGGAAGCTATAAATCAGTAGAGCACAGCCAGACAACGCCACCCCACCCTGCAGCCCGCAACTGGAAATGGGGCTGCATCAGCCTGCATGTTGGTAACTTGCTAATTTAAGCCAGGCTTTCGGTTCTACCCTGCGATTACTCTCCTTCCTGTGCATGTGAGGATATTCTGGGTGGCCAATTTGATTTCAAAGTCCCAGGATCCTGAATTTAATGAAATCATGCCTTCCCTGGCCTCTCAAAGTCTAGAGATCTGGCAGGGGTGTGTGCACAAGGGATGAGTCCTCGGGTCACAGCACTTGAGATCTCAGCCTGAATCTTCGCCTGTCTTATCTGTTCTCCATCTATCTGAATCTCTGGCACCAAACTTCCCCTGGTGGCTTTCTAGTGTTGGCTTCATCCTTTTTTCCTTCAGCGGCAGGAAGCTCTGTACAGGACAGAACATTTCTTTCTTAAAGAGGTTTTTTTGTTTTGTTTTGTTTTTTGTTTTAAAAGATTTATTTATTATATGTAAGTACACTGTAGCTGTCTCAGACGCACCAGAAGAGGGTGTCAGATCTCATTACGGGTGGTTGTGAGCCACCATGTGGTTGCTGGGATTTGAACTCTGGACCTTTGGAAGAGCAGACAGTGCTCTTAACCCACTGAGCCATCTCACCAGCCCCCTTAAAGAGGTTTGACTGCAGGAAAAGACTGTATAGAAATTATGGGAGGAGTCTACAACCACAAATATTCAAAATAGTCATAGAAGCCAGCCAGGGTGGCACACACCTTCAGTCTCAGCACTCAGGAGGCAGAAGCAGTCAGATCTCCAAGTCTGAGGTTAGGCTGGTCTACAGAGTGAGTCCCAGGACAGCCAGGGATATACAAAGAAACCTGACAGACAGAATACTCCAACTAGCCCACTCTACACTGAAGAGATGACTCAGCATTTAAGAGCAAAATAGTTCCTACAGAGGCTCCAGGTTCAATTCCCAGCACCCACTGGGTGGTTCTCAACCACCTGTAAGTCCAGTTTCATGGATGTGATGCCCTCTTGTGGCCTCCGCAAGAAGCAGGCATGCATGTGGTGCATGTACAAACATGCAAGTAAAAGACTCCCACATAAAATTAAATAAATAAATCTAAATCCCAGCACTTGGGAGGCAGAGGCAGGTGGGTTTCTGAGTTCAAGGCCACCCTGGTCTACAGAGTGAGCTCCAGGACAGCCAGGGCTACACAGAGAAACTCTGTCTCGAAAAACCAAAAATAAAAATAAAAATAAAAAAATAAGAAAATGAATAAATAAATCTAATCTAAAATTAAAAGAAAAGGACGATGAGAGGCCTAGAAGAAGGACTCCCAGGTTAAGAACACTTGTTGCTGTTGCTGAGGACCCAGGTTTGAGTCCCAGCATCCACATGATTAACCATCCATTAACTCCATTTCCAAGAGATTTGATGCCCTCTTCTGACCCGCTTGGACATCAGGTATGCACACGATGCGCATACATACATGAAGGCAAAATACTTATAAAGTAAAATAAATAGATCTCTAAAAAATAAAAATAGCAAATTTTTTAAAAATCCAAGTTGCTCAATAGAAGAATACACTCACAATATAGCTATCAAAATCTACGGGCTTTTAAAAATGTTTATTTTTATCTTATGCATATGAGTGCTTTGCCAGCTAATTTGTCTGTGCATCATAGGCATGTAGTATCCTCAGGAGCCAGAAAAGGGTGTGGGCCTGGAGTCACAGAAGATTAAGATGCCGTACCTGTCTGTGCTGGGGTTTGAACCTGGGTCCTCTGGAAGAGCAGGAAGTGCTGTCTACACCTGAGTCATCTAACTCCAAACCAGCTTAAAACAAAACAAAACAAAACAAACAAACAAAAGCCTCTTTTCCTTATCCCTTTGGCTTTGTTATTTTGAAACAAGGTTTCAATTTTGCAGTGTGGGCTATAGAATAAAATCTCGCTATCATCGTCATGCACACAATCTTACAAAATCCATATAACTGGATCCGGATTTCCTTATGCAATCCTAATTTCATAAAGACAAGTGTGTGTGTGTATGCATGTGTGTGTTCGTGTGTGTGCGTGTGTGTGTGTGTGTGTGTGTGTGAAGAATCAGAGATGGGAAAGAAATACACATAAATGACTAAGCTTTTCTCTGCAGTTAGGATTGTGAATAATAATGAAAGGTTTCCTTAGGTCCTGAAGTAACTATCTCGCTATTTTCATTATAAAAGAAGGCTTCTAATATCGACCTGATAAAGTTCATCCGTAGCATCCCTGTAGCATCCGGCCAGAGCTCCTCCACAGCTTAACAAATGTTGACTGAGTGAATGAGAGAGGAGCCTTACCCCTCCCTGACAGGGCCAGCTTTACACATGCTGCTTCGGCATAGCTACTGAACACCTGGAGTTGGTTCTCACCTCATGAGTTCTTTATTCTTACGCTGTAAGGGTCTACCACTCTCCCATCCCACAGAGCAGAACACTGAGGCACAGAGAGGTAATATATGTATTGTTTAAGCTCACTCTCTTAGAAAATGTCACTGTCTGATGACGGCCACTGCAATGGTCACTGTATGATGTTCACCATGTGATGGTCACTGTGTGATGGACGCAGTGTTATGGCCTCTGTATGGCTCTAATGTCCAGGTTTGCAGCTGCTGATATCAAATACTGAGGCCTTGAGATTTACATAGCCCTAGCCTCCTCTCTATGTGCATCTCAAGCCTAGCCCAGGTGGAGTGGTTAAGGTATGGTTTGGGGGCCCAGAAGGACCAGATGGTTTGAGATGGGCATGGTGGCAAGATGGTCTAAGATGGGCATGGTGGCGTGTGTCTGTAACCCTACTATTTAAGCAGCAGATGAAACAGGAAGAGGGAAAATTACATTCATCCTCAATGACACAGGAAGTGGGGACCAGCCTTGACTACAGGAGACCTTGTCACAGAACAAAAGCTGAGCTTGTCACTCCTTTGCCGTGAGGGGCACTTGATGACTCTGAGCCCATTGTCCTAGTCTGTGAATGAGAACAGAAGGTCCCACTGTAGGATTGCTGTGCAGGTTGGAGAATTCCCTAGAATCCAGGAGAAGCTCAGGAGAGACTCGGTGTCCTTGGTGACTCCTCCCACTCACTCCACTGTGTCTGTGACTCACACACTCCCCAGGGAATGATCCTAAGACCTAGGAAATGGCAGATCCTGGGCAAGCCCAGCAGGCCAAGGCCTCAGCTCACTCTCCACTCCTCTTGTTTTGCTTCATCCAAAGTCATGGGGACAGTGTCTGCCTTCCTGTTAGGTCTAGTAGGCTGGAGTTTCAGAGAGGGTTTACGGGGGCTGGAGGCAGGGATTTCGGTTACCTGTCCAGGGCTCCTCCCACCGCCTGGCACTAACTTCTGATTCCGCAACACCTGCTCTCTGCCTGCCTGGTCCACCCCTTTACCAAACCCTTCCTCTTGACCATCATTCTTCGCAGATGGCTCTCCTGACACTCAAAGCGCCTTGACTTCCCAGCATGGCTGGCCCGAGCTTGGGGCCAAGAACCTGTCAAGACTCCAATTCCACATCCAGACTAGCAGCCAGAGCCCCTGCACACGGTCTGTCCCGACCACCCTGGGCTGTCTCCAAGCCTTCCCTCGGGGTCTCACTCCTTTCCTCTCGATCGCCCCTTGTCCCTATGCTCTGTGGCACTCCTCCAACATCTATCTGCAACTTCTTGGGATTTCTGAACAGCAAAGACTAAGTCGGTATACTCAGACTGGCTCCAGGCACTACTGAAGCTCAGAACGCAGCGGACGCC
>NW_022196900.1:88458802-88475990 GCF_008632895.1 Mastomys coucha
TGCGGATCCCGACCACCCCAGGGAGAAGGACATCACTTTTATGGTTTTCATGCCTTTGTCCTGCAGCCTCTCTACCTTCATGGCCACCCAGGCCCCAGGTGAAACCCTCTGCTCCCTACGGGGCCTCTACAGTCCAAGCCATTCTCTCTGCCTGAGATGCCCCACCCCACCTCTCCATACAGCCAACTGCAGCATCTCAGACACCTCCCAGTCCAGGCATCACCTCCTCTAGCTAAATCAAGTCCCTGCTCTGGATCCCATAGCCCTAGGACGCTGCATTTGACCTTAGAGTCGCAACTAACCCTGGGTCCCTTGGAGCATGGCTGTTAGGAGTCAGAGCCCACGTGAGGCTTGTGCTCAGAGTCTAGGCATCAGGGGCTCTCATGTCCAGTGTGGTGGTACTCGCCTTTATTTTCAGTATGGGGGGGAGGAGAGGGGTGGCAAGGCAGGTGGATCTCTATCAGGTGACTTCAAGGCCAGCCTGGTTCTATATAGTGAACACAGCTAAGGCTGTGCCCAAAAGGGCGGGGCGGGGGGTAAAGAAACCTGAGGCTGGACAGGTGTGTCGATGATGAACATCAGCAATTATTGTTATATTTGTTGACTGACAAAATGTGTGCCCTTGCAGGACCAGAGACAGGGCCCACTGTGGAAACTACCGACAACTAGGCCCCAGCTGCCCACTCTGCACACCTGTAACAGCTGCAGGTATGCTGGTTAATCCGGATCCCAACACACACCAGAGGCCTAGGATGCTTCCTGGTGCCTGCTATTAGGCCATTACCTACATGCCTCCGTTTAATCTTCCCAACAGCCTATTGTGGGTTTTTGGGGGGGAGAGGGGTGGCAGGGGGTTGGGGAGGGTTGATTTCTCTGTGTACCCTTGGCTGTCCTGGAACTTGCTCTATAGACCAAGCAGGTCTTGAACTACTCAGAGATCAGCCTGCCTTTGCTTCCCCGAGTGCTGGGATTAAAGGCATGCCCCCCAACAGACTATTCTAATCATCATACATTTTCAAATGAGGTAAATGAGGCTCGGAGAAGGTGAGCTGTTTAGCCAAAGCCACATTGTTAGGAAATGTTGAAGTTGGCATAGAAACCAGGCACTACCTGTCCCAAAGCCATGACCTTTACCTCTGCACTGCATCATCTTTATAGAATGTCTTCTAGATAAGGGTCCAGGATCTGAACCCCTAATCCGAGCAAGAGAGGGGACAGAGGCAAGAGACACATGCAGTCTAAACAAGACAGGGTCTTAGTGCTCCTAAATCTCCAAGATGCGGCTTGAGGACTCAGCTCAGCGGCCCCTGGCGCCTGGGCAGCAGACAGAGGGGAACCAAAGCCTTTCATTTGCATACTGCATACTGCAAACAGCCTGCTCTGAGCCCTTACCTCATCATGGGGTCTGGAGGGGGTGCTTTCCTTACAGCAGTGTGCCCGAAGGTACAGATGAGTTGGAGACATTTTGCTTTGTTAATTTAAGCAGTTCTCAGCCTTGCATGTTGGTAGGCAAGTACTCTGCTGTTTAACTAAATCCCAGACCCATTATCCTAGACTGGCCTCAAATTCTCTATGTAACCAAACATGACTTTGAACTTCTGAGCCTTCTGCTTCAACTGGGATTACAGCCATGGACCACTATGTCTGGTTTATAGTGTGCTAGGGACTGAACCCAGGGATTCATGCATGCTGCACAGGTATCAATTAAGCTACATCCTGTGGCCCCTAAAGCCCCTATTAATAATCTCATTCTATCTACCTAATATATGTATCTAATCTATGTATCTATTTATCTATGTATGTATGAATATCTATGGATCTCCCTGTCTTTCTCTCCTCTCCCTCACTCCCTCTCTCCCTCTCTCTTTTCTCTGACTTTGAGAGGGGGTCTTGGTATAGTCTCTAGCTGGCCTTAAACTCACTCTGTAGCCCAGGCCTCAAGGAGGATAAATCTGCTCTGAATCATATCCCGAGTTCCTGACCACATGGCCACTGGGGAAGGGAAGAGAGAACCTATGACCAGTCCACAGAAACACGCAGCACAAAGACTAGTGTTCAAAGCCACCTTGAATGTCTCCCTCACCTCGGACCTCTAGAGGTTTGACACGAAACAATGCAAATACACTCTCGGTCTCATACAGAACTACAAACTAATGGTCTGGGACAAGCACACACACAGCAACCACAGACGATAACTACTAAATGTGACCTGGGGAGTCTCCCCACAGCCCGGAGCAAACAGCCTGTCCCTTTTGTATGCTCCAAAGACCTAAGGTATTGTGTAGAGCACCTCAGCTCATCCCTGTAAGGTTTCAGAGGACCAAACACACACGCTACCGTCAAATTGCCCAATCACCAACTGTGTGCGTGGCAGACACACAAAAAAAGTGTTGCCAAACTGTCCCATCTCAGTGATGCAGAAGCATGATTAAATGTTATGTAGTTAGGTTAGGCTAGTGCAAGCACACACACACACACACACACACACACACAGTCTTCATCATCTCAGAGGATCTGGCCTCTATGCAGGGCATTCAAAAACCCGGGGAGTCGGGGTTGGATATCCTGATCTACAAACGGTAATGTTCACTCTGACCCTAGGACCAAACCCTGCGACGCCCTCGGCCGACTCACCGGACGATGCCAAACATGACGAGCACGTTGCCCAGCAGCCCCACGGCGCACACAGCCGAGTAGAGCGCGGTGATGGCGATGGCTAGGGCGAGGGACGAGGCACTTCGGGCGCCCGGTGACCCGGACGCATTGGCGCCCGCGCTGGGGAAGGCGCTGGGGAAGGCGTCCGAGATGTTGGCGAGGAGCAAGGACTGCAGCTCCGCACGGACTGAGGGCACCGGCTCCATGGCGCCGCCGCGTCCGTCTCCACCGTGCGCCCTGGGCGCAGAGACCCAGCGAGTGGCGCGCGGAAAACGGAGGCCACGGCCCCGACGCCGCTGGCTGCAGCACTCGCTCCCGCCTCCTCCGCCCGGTCGGCCGCCCGCAGCGCTCGCCCAAGCCGGGGGAGCCCGGAGCTGCCGCGCGCACCACGTGGTCCGGAGGCGGCCGCCAGTCTGCGCCCGCGATCGGGGGCGGGCGCTGCACCACCGGGCGCCGAGCTGGGCCGGAGAGGCCTCCCGTGCGCTCCCTACCTAAGCTCCGCTCACTCCAGGCGCCCCCAGCCCGGCCCGGCCTCCCGCCCCACCCCTGTGCCTCTTTGGAGGCAGAAGAACCTGGATGCGAATCCCGCCTCCCGCCTCTGCACGGACGACGGGAGTAACCTTGAGCGAGCCGCTTAAGCACTCTCAAGTTCATTCTCTGTGTCTGCAAGATGCAGAAAATTTCCTGCCGCCTTCAGAGGGTTTGGGGGAGATGAAGACAACGGAGTAAAGAACTCAAGATTTTTTTTCCCCCTGTGACTCCGTGCTGTGTGCATTCTGCTCCTCTTCTAGAACTGTCAAGTGATTCCTGACCAAGAAACAAAAACAAAACCGTCCGGTTCCCCCAAAGGCTCCCAATGAAAACTGCTAATATGATCAGCTACAACCCTAAGGGGAGACACTGGAAATAAACCCACCTGGGTCTGTACGGCTTGGCACAGGGAGATGGCAGACATAAACCGCCATCAAGGTCATTAACCTTCTCACCACATCAAGCTTAAAAGGTCACAACTACCTGGACAGCGCCTTGAGTGTTACTAGACACACAACTTTCCTGTCTGGATCTATGCTCTGAACTAGCAGGCTGCTTCAGCGATAAGTAAAACCACAGATATCCATTATCAGCCATGCTCTCTTGTGCCCCATTCATTAGCTCCACATTCACCCTGAGGGTGCCTAACATAAGAGCCAGGTACATTGGTGTGCATAATCAGATGAAGGCCCGGCTCCCAAGGGCTTACAACTCAGATGGAAAGGGATAGAGAGATTCTAAAAATCACAATGAAGTCGTATTCGAGGAATGTCGGGGCAGGGTAGGGTCAGGATAGCATTCTTAAAGGAAATGACACTTGAGGTGTTGTGTGAATTTAGGAGTGGGGGAGACTAATTTAGGGAAGAATTAGGAAGAGCATTCTAGAAAAAAGAAAAACATATATAAAGACCCATCAAGTCACCGGGCAGTGGTGGCGCATGCCTTGAATCCTAGCACTTGGGAGGCAGAGGCAGGCAGATTTCTGAGTTCAAGGCCAGCCTGGTCTACAGAGTGAGTTCCAGGACAGCCAGGGCTACACAGAGAAACCCTGTCTCGAAAAACCAAAACAAGAAAGAAAGAAGAAAAAAAAAAAGACCCTTCAAGTCAAAAGTACTGAAAGCAGCCAGGGGTGACAGCAGGGAGCTCCGCGGTAGGCGGGTATTAAAGACCAGTGTGCTGGATTTGTTTGTTTCTCTCATCTTGACTAAACCTATCTGGGAAGAGAGAACCTTAACTGAGAAAATGCCCCAGAAGATTTACCCATAGGCAAGTCTGTGCGCCATTTTCTTGATGGCTGATTGATGGGGAGGAGCAACCAGCCTACTGTGGGCGGTGCCACCCCTAGGCACCTGGGTTGTATAAGAAAGCAAGCTGAGCAGCCCCGTAAACAGCGTTCCTCTGTGGCTTCTGTTGCAGGTCTTCTTAGAGTTCTTTAGAGGAGAGGCTGTGATGTGGAAGTGTAAGCCAAATAAACCCTTTCCTCCCTAGTTGCTTTTGATCCTGGTGTTTTATCACAGCAATAGAAACCCTAACTAAGACAAGCAACTTAAGCAGGGCTGGTGAGAAAGACGGCTCAATGGTTAAGAGTACTTGCTGCTCTTGCAGAGGTCTGGAGTTCAGCTCCCAGGACCCACGTGGTGGCTCTCAACGGTCTGTACTCTGGTTCTAGGGGCTCTGATGTCCTCTTCTGGCCTCCATGGACACTGCATACACATGGTACACAGACATTCATGCAGGCAAACACACATAAAGTAAAAATTTAACAACAGCTGGGCATAGTGGTGCAAACCTTTAATCCTAGCACTCAGGAGGCAGGGACAGGTGGAGTTCTGTGAGTTCAGAGCCAGCCTGGTCTATAGAGCCAGTTCCAAGCCAGCCAGGCCTGCATAGTGAGACTTTGTCTTTAACAAATAATAATAAATTTAATTAAAAAACAAGGCCACGGGGCTGGAGTGATGGCTCAGCGGTTAAGAGCACTGATTGCTCCTCGGAAGGTTCTGAGTTCAAATCCCAGCAACCACATGGTGGCTCATAACCATCTGTAATGGGATCTGATGGTCTCTTCCGGTGTGTCTGAAGACAGTGAACTTACATATAATAAATAAATAAATCTTAAAAAAAAAAAAAAACCAAGGCCACCTTATGGACCAGTTATGCTGTTAGAATAGCAAATAAAGGGAGGTGATATGACTGGCTCTCCTTCCTCCACTCATTCTCCTGCTTGATTCTGAGCCCGTCCTTTCCCTTAAGCTCCCTAGATGTTCAAGAACATTCTCTCTATCAAGCTGTTGCATGCCTGGGGAGTCTATGTCTGGTCAGATAGAGAGGGCAAGGATCGAAGAATAAAGAGCATCCAAGTCTGGTTTGGTTATTTGCTTTACTTACAGGGGCACGGTTACCCGCTGGGGTAGGAAAGTCTACGGTAGCTTCGTCACCAAAAAGCCCCACCCACTCACGGTGGCTGTTTAGGGGAAAGCCCCAGGCAGAACTTGCGGAAATCTCCAACCCTGAAAAGTGTCCTCTCCCCAGCGACTCTTTACTAGTCATGTGACCTGAGCCGAGCAGCTCAGAGCCTGTGGAGAGGAGTGTGCTGAGCTTCCTAATGTTTCATTTCTTGGGAGTTCACGAGCCTTCCCACTCAATCCCTCCAAAGGATCTTCTTCTTTTTTTTTCTTTTTTCTTTTTAAATAAGATCATACTGTACAGCCCTGAGACTCACTATGTAGACTAGGTGAGCCTCAAACCTGTGGTGATCCTCTTGACTGTGCCTCCCGAGTGCTGGAATTACAGATAGGAGCCGCCACGCCAGCTAGTCAACAGATACACAGCCTGTGGTGGTTGAAAAAGTAGGCTCAACTATTTGAATGCTCAGTCATGAGGGAGTGGCACTACTTGGAAGGATTAGGAGGAGTAGCCTTTTTGTTGGAGTAGGTGTGGCCTCGTTGGAGGAAGCTTATCACTAAGGGTGGGCTTTGAGGTTTTAGAGCTCAAGCCACGCCCAGTCTCTCTCTGTTCTCTCTCTCTCTCTCTCTCTCTCTCTCTCTCTCTCTCTCTCTCTCTCTCTCTCTCTCTCTCTCTTCCTGCTGCCTGCAGATCCAGATGTAGAACTCCGAGCTACTTCCCCATGACCATGTCCGCTTGCATGCCATCATGTTTTCCACTGTGACAATAATGAACTAAACCTCTGAACTGTAATTCCGCCCCAATTAAATGCTTTTTCTTTCTAAGAACTGATTTTTCTAAGAGCTGATGTGGTCACGGTGTCTCTTCACAGTGACAGAACGGTGACTAAGACACAGCATAAGTGTTGCTGTTCTCCAGGCACTGTGGTAAGGAGTTTATCCATGGATCACCATTGAACAGCACAGTCTTTCTATTGTCCCACTTTATAGATAAGAAAACTGAGGGTTGGCACTTAATTATCCCATATAGTAGCTATTCTTATATGATCTTGTCACCATTTTAAGAGACCAGGTCTGACTGATCCTTGAAGCCAGGAGAGCCTGCTCACACTGGGTGCTCAGGGCATGTCATTTGAAAGATCCCAAGGCAGACTGGAATAAGACCATATTCGTGGGTCTCAGTTCTGTGCTCTTGGGTAATGACCTGGGTTCTGAGAGTAGGCTGGCAAGGAAAATTCCCTCCTGACCCCTAGCATGAATCATTTACTAAGACATTTATTCCTTCCCAGAAAGAACAGAGCCAGGGGCTGGAGAGATGGCTCAGCAGTCAAAAGCCAGTATTGTTCTTGCAAAAGACCCAAATTTGGTTCCTAGCATCCATGTTGGGAAGTTTACAAATGCCTGTAGCTCCAGCCAAGGGGGATCAGACACCTCTGTCCTCCTCCAGCACCTGCACTTGAATACATGAGTGTTCCCGGGCAAGTATGTCGGGTGTGTGTGTGTGTGTGTGTGTGTGTGTGTGTGTGTGTGTGCCTGCGAGAGCACACACACACAAACATGCTTGAAAAAGAAACATTTATTTATTTATTTATTTATTTATTTGTTTGTTTTTCAAGACAGGGTTTCTCTGTGTAGCCCTGTAAAGAAACTTTTTTGTTTGTTTGTTTGTTTTTTGAGACATGGTTTCTCTGTGTAGCCTTGACTGTCCTGGAACTCACTCTGTAGATCAGGCTGGCCTCAAACTCAGAAATCCTCCTGCCTCTGCCTCCCAAGTGCTGGGACTAAAGGCATGCTCCACCACTGCCCGGCTGGTAAAGAAACATTTTTTTAAAAATACTTCTCATATCTTTTTAAAAGTTTCACCATCTCAGAGGATCTGGCCTCTATGTAGGGCATTCAGAAACCCGGTGAGTCGGGGTTGGGTATCCTGATCTACAAACAGTAGTGTCCACTCTGACCCTGGGACCAAACCCCATGACGCTCTCGGCCAACTCACCAGACGATGCCAAACATGACAAGCACATTGCCCAGCAGCCCCACGGCACACACACCCGAGTAGAGCACGGTGATGGCAATGGCCAGGGTAAGGGATGAGGCACTCTGGGAGACCAGCTCATTCTCCTTTTCATTCACTCTCCCCATTCACACCCAGTGCCACCTCAGCTCTACCATCAGCTAGAGAACCCCACCTCCACCCACCTGTACCCCAGGCTTTCCCACTCAACTATCTGAGGACTTGTGAAACAAGATTTTTACTGTGATCAGATACAATGCTAGATGCCACCCCTATCTCGAACAGTATGAAGTACTCAGAGATACGGGAGAGAAAGGGGGTTCTTCTTGCTTCAGTACTCCTCCCAACCCATCCAACAAAACCTGCCTTCCCTTTTTTTTTTTTTTTTTTTTTTTTTTTTTTTTTTTTTTGGTTTTCCGAGACAGGGTTTCTCTGTGTAGCCCTGGCTGTCCTGGAACTCACTCTGTAGACCAGGCTGGCCTTGAACTCAGAAATCCTCCTGCCTCTGCCTCCCAAGGGCTGGGATTAAAGGCATGTGCAACCACTGCCAGGCTAACCTAAGGTTCTTAATATCCATTCTTAATGTGTGTGATGGTTTGTGTATGCTTGGCCCAACAAGTGGTACTATTAGAAGATGTGGCCATGTTGGAGTGGGAGTGTCATTGTGGGTGTGGGCTTTGAGACCCTCATCCTAGCTGCCTGGAAGTCAGTCTTCCACTAACAGCCTTCAGATGAAGAGGTAGAACTCTCAGCCCCTCCTGCACCATGCCTGCCTGGATGTTGTAATGTTCCCACCTTGATGATAATGGACTGAACCTCTGAACCTGTAAGCCAGCCCCAATTAAATGTTGTCTTTATAGAAAGAGTTCTTGGTCATGATGTCTGTTCACAGCAGTAAAACCCTAAGACAATGTGTAATTCGTTGATGGCTCAGTCTCTGGGTTGGGGTCTATAATATAAGAATACTTGCTTATCAGGTGTGCCCCATGGTTTGACCTCTAGTATATCAAGCTAAATAAATGAATAATAGAAGCTCCTCTGTAAATTCTTTACTGACACCCTTATACCCACACGCGTCCCAACTAGGTCAGGCTTTAAAAGTCAGGTTCTCTAGAGGAAGAAAACCAGCAGAAGGATTATGTATTAAAAGGAGACTAAGTCAGGCATGGTGGCACACACCTTTAATCCCAGCACTCCAGAGACAGAAGCAGATGGATCTCTGAGTTCAAGGTCAGCCTGGTCTAACAAAGTCTGTTTCAGAACAGCCACACAGAGACTCAAAACACACACACACACACGAGATTGATCCAGTTGGTTAACCCTATAAGGCTGCAGTACATACAAGGAGACTCATCCAATTGGCTGACCCCCACAAGGCTGCATGCAGTACCAAGGAGACTGATCCAACTGGCTAACATCATAGGGCTACAGTACAAGACTGATCTGGTTGCACCCTGTAAGTACAAGATTGATCTGAGCACCCTGTAAGGCTGTAGTACAAGGAGATGGGTCTGACTGGCTAAAGCATAAGGCTGCAGCACCCCGACAATGACTGTTTTCACACCAGTAAGACCAAGAACAATGAATGAGATAGTTGCTCAGTGAATAAGGCTGAGGCGTCCTCATCTGGTGCCAGTGGTGGAGTCCTGAAGACCTGCTGGCCTTCAGTCCACGTTGAAATCATGAAGAAGCTGGCTCCAATGTCAGTAAAGGTGGCAGTTTTGTCAGCAACAGGGTAGATGAGCTCGCCAGGAGAGTGAAGGCCATGTAAGCAAAGCTTTTTTCCTTCTGCATCCTCGTATCTGGATGCTGTCAGAAGACCACACTCACATTTAGAGTGGGACTTCCCTCATTGATTAAGGCAATCAAGACACTACTTCACAGATCAATCCCTCCCTGAGACTCTATCCCCAGATGACTCTAGAGCGTGATAAGTTGACAGAGTGTGTCAAGCTGACAAAGCTAGCATCACACAGGTTTTGCTATCTGCCCTAGCATCCCTCACCTCTTCTTCCTATAACTTCCTAAGCATTTCCTCCTCCTTCTCCTCCTCCTTCTCCTCTTCCTCCTCCTCCTCTTTTTTTAAAAATTGTTTTATTTTTTTATTTTATTTGAAACAAGGTTTCCCTAAGTAACAGCCTTGTCTGTCCCAGACTCGATTTGTAGACCAAATTTCTCTCAAACTCAGAGAGATCTGCCTGCCTCTGACTCCCAAGCACTGGGATCAAAGGCATGGGCTTCCCATGTTTTTCTTTGTCGTTAGCATTGACAACAAAGCATTGTGTAGCACCTTAACAGCTCTTACAGTGTAGCCTAGGCCAGCCTAAAGTTCAAAGTGTAGTTTGAACTAGCCTCGAACTTCTGATGTTCCTGCTGCAGCCCCCTACAGTCTTGATTACAGCACGCACCTTGCTCGGCTCGCATGGCTGGCCTTCTACCTTGACATGCCCTGACTCTCAGGTACTCTCTTGATAATAGATGAAACTGTTTGGACAAAACAGATGTAGCCTAATGCAGACCTGAGACTTCTCAGCAGTAGAAAACTTCTGCTTAGTAGTCTCTGTGTTACAGATCAGATTGTCCTCCAAAAGCCCATGTGTTGACAACTCAGTTTCCATGGGAGAGGCCAGACCAACTCCATCTTGGGTTCAAGCTCCATCTTAGAGAGCCTGACCTAAAGTTGACTTGAGTTGACCACCAGGCCTGCACCTAGCACTGGTCTCCAGGCCAGCCCCTAACAGCCACCAATCAGCAGGAAAGCAAAAGTTACAGTCGTACCTAAAGATATTGACCTATGAAAGTTTATGGTTTGGCTCCCAGCACCAGTCAATCATTTTAAAGGGCAACATATTCCGTAATAGCCCCCAATCAGATATGTGCCAAGCTAGATACCTGCTCGCTTGTTTGCTTTCCTCTATAAATGCTTGCTTGAGACTGGGCTCTGGACTTCATCCTCTTTTTCTGCTGCATCAGTGAACACTGTGATCTGAGCTCCAGCTTGAATAAAGACCCTCATGTGTATTGCATTGGAGTCAGCTCCTCGGGGTCTCTGGACTCATAAAACAGCACAACACATGAGGAATGTTCACCCGTGAGGCCTCTGGGAGCTGATTGGATCATAAGGAAGTCACCGCATCAATGGCAAAGTCTTAGCATGATAGGCTATTCAGGGGTGGTAGGGCCTTAGAATCAAGGCCTAGTGGGAGGAAGGGTCATTGGAGATATGTCCATGAAGGAGATAATTTTTAATTTTGTCTTATTTTATTTGTTTTTTTCTGTGCAGTGTTTCTTTGTGTACTTCTTGCTATCCTGGAATTTTTCTCTATATAAATCAGGCTAGCCTTGAACTCACAGAGATCTGCCTGCCTCTGCCTCTTGAGTACTGGGTCAGAATCCATCTAGGAAAGTCTATGGCAAGCAAGGGAGTTTCGTAGAGCTGGCCCACTCTTCTGCATGGCTGTGATAGGTGTGCTCCGGAGAGGCACAGAGACTTCAACCCAGGATTGCTTCTTACTACTGACATGTCTTTCCTGCCACTGTGACAGAGCCTAATGATTCCTGAGCGTCAGTCCACCGTATTGGGCAGATCTCCTGCAGAATCAATATGAAGATGTATTTTCATGTAGTAATGCTGTGTAGGTAAATTGATGATTTTATAATTTCTGATAATGATTTTATATAATTCCTAAATTGATACAAGTAATTTCAAGTCTCCTATAGAATGGAAGTTGCAATTAGAGCTCTGTAAACCTTCATGTGTTGTGGGGATAATTGCACTAGGGGGGGAAAAAACCAGGCTTGGAACAAATTTACAATCAAGGAAAACATTCCTTCTACTCTAAGAATGAGGCTACTATCTGGTAATTAAAGGTCATGACTGGGAACGGACAATTGATTGTAGGTGCAAAGACAGAAAATAAATGATGGACTGGTTCATCCATACAAGACTGTGGGGCAGTGAGAGGGAGCCCGCTCCTCAGCTGAGCTAAAGGCTTTGAAGCCCTGGGGACCCTGAAGGGATGGTAGGATCTTTATCTGCTCCTGGGCACCAGGCCCCTGTCACTAGTCGCAGCACCCCCCCCCAATAGATTTGTGGCCATCAGTCACATAAGAGCAACGCCCTAAGTCCTTCCACATGTAGATGAGGCATCCATAACATCTCAGACCAAGACAATAGGAAAAGAGATGAGAACTGTGGTCACATAGGCTCAAGACAGAGATCTCCATTCTAATGAGGTACATAGAGGCCTGGAGGGCATAGCCAGTAAGCTTTGCTTCCCAGACATTCCTCCCTGCAAATGGTATTTAATCTCAGGCCCACCCTGAGAAGTGGGGTGTGGTGTTACATCCACTTTCCATCATAACCATAAATGATTTGGAACCACAGACTGTCTCCTTTCATTGGGATCCTCCATGGGGAGCCATGGAGAAGGCCTTTACCTACAGAGCTGCTGTCTAATCTCCCTTAGAAGGCCTCTCTGCATTCCCAGCCAAGAGCCGGAGCCCTACATCCCACCCTCCCCAACTCTCTGCCCTAGGCTAGATCCAGTCCTCGGACCTAGATTCTGTTCTCAACTCCTTTGTGGCTTCCAGTGACCCCTGGGTGTCCAAGAGCCTGAGAACTCCACTGTCCCAGCCTCTTTGCAGGCCTGGAGACCCCTGAGCGGGCTCCAGCTGTCCCATGCCTCAGACTACATTTCCCCACCCCCAGCAGTGCCTTGGCACTTCTCTATGGCCCAGCACCAGTTCAAACTCCCTGGATTCTGCCCCCCTAAGCAGATGTGCCCTGTAGCGGAGCAGACAAGACTTCAAAATAATAAGACACAAGGCAGACGATTTGTCTCTTGTCAAAACTGTGCTAACTTATGACATAAAAATCACTGCCTTAAACTTATAATAACTAATGGAGCTAGTAACAAATACTGAACAAGTTTAGTCAGATACTAGCCTTATTGGAAAGACATGTAAACAATTCTGCTATAACTCTGTAAGTTTTACCAATCTATGACATGAACTATTGTCCTAAACTTACTAGGAACTTATGGAATGTAAAAATTTTTAGAAAACTGTGTGATCAATTATCCTGAGAAAGTATAAAAACTAAGAACTATAATGGAGCAAGCAAGGGTCCAGCCTTCAGCTTCATCTGGTGTGTGTGTCTCTGCGTGTGCCTGAACTTTCTCTCTTTTCCTTTCTTTTCTTTTCTCTCTGGCTCACCAAGATTTTAGGAACCCCAAGCTGCCACACCCACTCCAGTAGAGTCTGCATGACAGGTTCAGAAGCCTGGCTGCAGTCCCTAAGGTGAAAAGTTTCAAGGAAACTGATCTCCTGGAGTCCCCTTGGCATCCCCTACCATGGATGTGGTCCATATTTGTCCTTGCAATAGTCTACGGAGGGTCTTATGTGCTTTCTTTCTGTATTGTTTTATTATTAGGTAGAGAGGTGCCCCAAGGAATGATTTGCAAATAGCCAAGCTAGATTAGTCGTTGTTTCCTGACCCCCACCAGTGTTCCCATCAATCCTAGTCTTTGCTGAGCCAACCCTGGACTTGAAATTTTCTAAAGAATGTTACTTATTCAGACAAATTGCCTCCAGCGTTGATAGAGAGATAGTGAAAGAAATCAGGCATTGAAGTTTACTGGATAAGAGTTAATTATCCCAAGGCGAGTTCAACAATGTAAATTTAGAATCCTCATTACAGTCACGTATGGCAGACCACATTAGAATTACAGCCGAGTCACTCCCAACAGCTAAAGTAATATGTTATTCTTGGTAAGGTTAGCAAGAATGGGACCCCTGGTGCATACTTCTGCTAGCCCAGAGGATTAGTATAGTTGGGTGTTTACCTAGGGCTGGCTGGTGGTGGGTTATTCAATAGACTAGAATGGAAACTATTTACACCTGGCTTCTAAGATTAAGCTGACTTTAGATAAGGCTGACTTTCTTTCAGTTGTAACCACTGCCTAGTTCCTGCCAATTTACATGTATATACTTTTCTATAGAATCATTATGCATCAGATGACCTTGATGTACCTTGACTGGTGTATTACCTAACTTTCTTATTTCTTCTGTAATGACCATTTAAGCTTGATGCTTACTTTGAGAAACTGCACTCAGATTCAGCACTCTCTTGTGTTCACATCTGTGAGTCAATCGCTGACTCCTTGCCCACCTGAGTACTGGAACCCTGATTTTTCTGCAGGTTGAGGGACCCCGACTGGCCAGTGAGAGACCTCAGTCAAAGAGAGACTAATTATTTTCCCCTGCTGCTATCAGCAGAACTTAATTGCCAGGAGCCAGCTTCTTTTGGCCCTAGAATAGCAAGAAAGAGTTAAATTGCCAGAAGCCATCAGCTTCTGGCTCTAAAGATAGAGAGTTAATCGCCAGAAGTCAACAGCTTTGACCCTGATCAATAATGACCCTCCTAGCTACCTTCCTCAGGTACCTGAACTGGATGCTGGACCGGATTTAAGGTGTACCACTACTGCCCAGCCTACTTCTTTCTGCATCTCAGCTACCATGAGGTAAGCAGCTTTGCTCCCCACACACTGTCCACCATCATGCTCTGTCACAGGTGATAGGACTTTCTGAAACCAGAATCTGAAATAAATAAACCTTTCCACCAGGTGTGGGTTTGAAGCCAGTCAGTCATGTAGGCATGAGCATCCTTTTGGCAGAGGTTGGATCTCCTGCCTGCCCAACCCAACTTCTACAGATATCTTGCTCCTACGCCATAGATATATTACATAGCTCTTGTCTGGCTTTCATCAGGCCCTGAGTTCAATCCCTTGTACCAAAAAGAGAAGGAGGAGAAGGAGGAAAAGGAGGAGGAGGAGAAGGAAGAGGAAGAGGAAGAAGGAGAGGAGGAAGAGGAGGAGGAGAAATGAGTGAGTGAATTCTCTCATCTCCAGGTTTACCTGAATGGCTATGAGGATTTTGGCCTTATTGAGTTGACTGGAATCTCAGTTCAGCTCTTGGCAGAAGTGCCAGATATGTGTGACCCAACACCTAGACTCCTACCTCCCAGAGCAAAGTCAGTTGCCTTGGACCACCCTCTCCCCCCAGTATATAGGGGATCACTCCCTAAGAAATCAGAAAATCCTTGTGTTTATCCCCACTCTTTTGTCTTGGGGTGGGGAGTTCTGACTAAGTAGCCAGGGCTGGCCTCGAACTCATGCTTCCCCTGCCTTTGCCTCCTAAGTGCTGGGATTTTAGGCACTAAAACACCTCTACTTCTGCTACAGTACAGAGCAGACAAAAGCCCTCCAAATCTAACTGAAAACTTGGGCTGGGCTGGGCTTAGTGTTTAACAGCATCTCTGACTACAGGGGCAAAACTCGAAACTGGATGGGAAATCCAGGGCCAGCCCAGGGCACCAGAAGGCGTCAGCCATGGAGCAACAAAAATCATTGCAGGAGTCAGAGCTGAAAGGAAACTCCCCGGGGAAGCTATTAGCAATTTAGTACGTGGGAATGTGGCTCCCACCTGCCAGAAAGACAGATCTGCCTGGTGTAAAATACAGCAGCTGGCTTGCCTCTTGGCAGCTCCCCTGGGCTACCTTTCAGTCCAGCTCCATCTGTGAGCCCCTAGAGGGAAGAGGAACGTGAAGATGACCATAAAATAATAACCACTTTCACTTGCAAAGCACTTTTGGCTTTCCAGAGCACTTGCACATTAGCAACTTCTCCCAATGCCATCCCTGATACCGAGGTCAGATTTCCTTATTTCATCTCATAGCCAGAAAGGAGGACACCTTCAGAGCCTGGGTGAGATCGGGAGAGCATCCAACAAACGAGAGAAAAATATAAGATTGGCGTCCACCATCTGGTTGCTGATGGTAGGATTTGAGACTCAGGGAGAGAATATGATCAAGATCCACTGTATGTATATATGAAATCCTTAAAGAATTAATAAAACTACTATATTAAAAACAAAACTAGCACCGGGCAGTGGTGGTGCACGCCTTTAATCCCAGCACTTGGGAGGCAGAGGCAGGCGGATTTCTGAGTTTGAGGCCAGCCTGGTCTACAGAGTGAGTTCCAGGACACCCAGGGCTATACAGAGAAACCCTGTCTTGAAAAGAAAAAAGAAAAAAAAAGCTGGGCGGTGGTTGTGCACACCTTTAGTCCCAGCACTTGGAGAGGCAGAGACAGGCAGATGTCTGAGAATTCAAGGGTAGCCAGTCTAAACAGCCAAAGCTACACAAAAAGACCTTGTCTCGAGAAAATTAGAAGCAAAACAGAGGCAAAACAGAGGCTCATTCTTTCCCCTTACAGTTATGGGTGTTTTGCCAATATATATTTCTATGCAGCAAATGTGTCCATGGTGCCCAGTGGAGGTCAGAAGAGAACATCAGATCCCCTGAAACTCGAGTTACAGACAGCTGTGAGCTGCCATGTGGGTGCTGGGAATTGAACCTGGGTCCTCTGGAAGAGCAACTATTGCTCTTCGACTATTGTGCCATCTCTGCAACCCCTGAGATTTAATTCTTGACTACTCTCTTTTCCTATCTTAAAAAAAAAAAATGTTTTACTTATATCTTATGTGTGTGTGTTTGTATATGTGTGTGGTGTGTCTGTGTTTGTATGTGTTATGTATGTGTGTGTGTAAGTGTGGGTATGGGTGTGTGTGTTTATGTGGTATATGTGTGTAGTATGTGTGTTTATGTGTGTTATGTATTTGTGTATGTGTGTGTTTGTATATGTGTGTGGTGTGTCTGTGTGTGTGTGTTTGTGTGGTATATGTGTATAGTATGTGTGTGTGTGTGTGTGTGTATGTGTGTAGCGTGTGTATAGGGCATGTATATCCCAGGTTAGAGGACAACTTGTGGGAATTGGTTCAGTTGGTTCTCTCCTTCCACCATGTGAGACCCAGGGTTCAAACTCAGGCTTTCAGGTTTAGTGGCCTTTCCTGCTGAGCCATCTTGCTGGGCCAGTTTCTGCCTCTCTATGGCTGCCAGTTCCATAGTGGTCTCCTCTGACCTTCAGTTCTTACTGAATCTGTTGACATGGCTGTTGCCCTTACATGCAGCTCTGCAGGCTTGTAGGCAGTCATCTGGCTCCAGGGGCCCCCATGGTTTCAGCTCTTTCTGCTTTTAATGTGTGACACTTTTCCAGAGGACATCGTTAACAACCATCTACTCACCCCAGACTGGCAACTGACAGCAGACCAAAGTAACCATACAATGGAAGTGCATCTTGATGAGCCAGTGAGTTTATTGGGGTTACTGAGAGGAATATGGGTAAAGGATTACAGGAGCACGGTTAACTCCGAGGCAGATACATCACTGAAAGGCAACCCAGCATGAGTGACAGCTGGAGCTCTCTGCATGATTTCAGGCAGTTCAATAGGTCAGAGAACCTATACTGAAAGACCCCCAGAACTGGGGAGATCCTTACTCAAGTCTCGGGATGACGCAACCATCCAATGACTCACGAGAGACCGAACTTGCTGCAATCACATGAGGTTTATTGGGGATACTGGTACCAGGGTCGATCTCGTGACCTTGTTAGCCAGAGGAGTTGGACTCCGAACACAAGAAGTGAGGGGTATTTAAGGGAAAAAATCACAAGCTGGGGGGGGGGGG
>NW_022196900.1:88476034-88485929 GCF_008632895.1 Mastomys coucha
TAGAGGGACCCAGCCCAAGGTATTCAGTTAGGGAGGGGAACATATTCATTCTAGGAATGTAATCTTCACCTACTGGTCGACAGAGTGGAGAGTCTCATAAACCACTAGACCTTCATTCCTAGTTCCACCCTCATTGTGGATCAGTCAGGAGGGGCAGGTATTAGGAACCAGAGCCCTGAGGCTCTGAGTTAGCCAAGTTCCTGGAACTACTTACTTCTCGTTTTTTGGCTTGACACAGAGGTTTTCCATGCCCTCTTTTAGGTAAGGGCTACACATTATACATACATTTCAATTAAATGCCCTCATTTTAAATTCTAAGATTCTCCAGCCTTCCAATACAACTTTGGAGCCAGAGTTGCCACAGTGCAGTATGGAGATGAGAAGCTGTAGTTCTTGTGGGTCCCGGGAATCAGAACCATATCATTAGGCTTGGCAGCAATGCCCTCAACACCAACCGAGTTTTAAGACTGTTGGCTCGTTTGTTTAGGGCAGAGGTGATAGGGCAAGGAAGGGACAGTCTAGGACTGGGACAGTCAGACAGTCTCAGTCCTGCCCAGCCCTATGACTCACTGGGGCTCTAGAGGTGGGGGTCTGGGTGCTGTGTACAGAAGGTAAGGAATCCTGAGCTTGAGCCCGGCAATGCAGGCTGCCTGGTGGGAGGAGAAGAGCCTTCTCTAGATGTCTCCAGTATGCTGAGTCTTGGTATACCGAGTCCTGGTAACAGCCCTCCAGCTAACAGCTCCCTGGGGTGGCAGTCTGATGGTGGTAGTTAGAAAACCTCCATCTGGCTTTTTGACCAAGCTGTTGGTTTTTTTTCTTCAACAGAAATCAGTTCTCTCCTATATTTATTTTATCTCAATCTGGGCTTTCTACCCCTCCTTTGATCATTCAGTTCCCAGATAAAAGACACAAAACCTTTATATTTATAGTAAGCCTTTAATGCACTAAGGCTGGGCAGATATCTACCCTCTAAGCTACTTGTACCTACTTCCCCATCAATAACCCTGAGTTATAACTTGCTATGTTCCATCTGGGTAGCTCTTAACTCCGATTGGCCAGCCCTCGTGGCCATGTTTTCAAGATTCTTCCCCCATGGTATTGTCTCTTTCCATCTTCTCTCTCTCCCTCATGGTCTTCCCTCAGATCCCCTGGTCTACCTCTCTCCTGCCCAGCTATAGGTTGTCTGCATCTTTATTCAACCAACAGCTTTAAATTAAGGAGCAAGATCACATAGCATCACTTTGTGTATGCAATTAGGCTTTGGGGGCCAGTATTCAGCATTAGTATACATAGCAAAAGGCCAAACCTCAACATTGTCCCTTTCTGGGCTCTTTCTTCTTTCTTGTTCCCCTTTGGCTTCCTGACCCTCACTGCCATACTTGGGGATTCCTGTCTCCTCTGTTGGAGTCCTACAGGCAAGCCTCTTCCCTCTTTATTTCCTTCTTCCAACCAGAGTAGAGAATAGGATGTGCTCAACCTCTGATGTCCACCCTCTCATACCGAGGCACACAGAAAGCTCTGGTTGTTGACCTTGACAGCCAAGGTGCTCGTTCCCAAGGCGCTCTTCTTCCCTTCCTTCCTTTCTGTCTCAACCCCTCCCAACAGCGCATGCTCAGGGGCCATAGGCCTGGAGCAAACACTAAAGAGCTAGGTGATGTCCCAAGTTAAGTTCTTGGTCATTTTCTCCCTGTCCCTGCCTGGCAGTAGGCCAGGGTGGTGTATTCAAGTGGAAACTTAAGGGTTCTTTGGAAAGTTGGTTGGTTGGTGTTTTGCTGGGGCAAACATGTGAGGGAACATTTTATTAAACTGGACACAGGTGTGAAAGGCTCAGGCAGACTCATGAAGGAATGTTTGGCTGAAGCAGACACAGGAGAGAAGACGTTCTGCTAAAGCAAGCGCATGTGAAAGGACACGTGATGAAGGGTTCTTTGCTAACACCTTTGGATTCTTTGGTCCGCTTTACATTGTGAAGTTGAGCTCCATTTGTCAGGACTCTATAGAGAGAAAAGCACCAAAAAACTTCTGGTGGTGTGCCACAGTTTCTTGCTGCTTCTAAGGACTCGGGCTGACTGGATGCACGTGCTGAAGCAAGACATGTGGAGGACATGTGGTATTTGGAGGGTATAAACAGGACTCCATGGAGTGAAGGAGACAGAGCTCGGCTTGCTGGTACAGCTAGCTGTGTGAGGCTTGTGGGTCTCTCATCTTTGCTGATCTTCACTTCCCTGAGAGAGGCACAGCTGAGAACTTCTCTTGGTGTCCCTCCAGGTCCTTCCTGATGACTTGTGCCAAGGCTGAGGCCTGGCTGTCTCTGCTAGATCATGTCACCACTGTTGCTAATCTGACTCTACCAAACTGGGCTGCTGGTATATGTGTGAAGTGTTAGCAAGTCGATTGAGCTGCCATTGCCTGCTAACCTATGAACTGAACAGCTGGTTTCCAGAGAACACAGATGGAAGTTGGTCCAAAGAACCTTTCTAAACAGGTCCATTTCCCCAATATCCTTTCTTTTCCACTACCTCTGGTGGGTGGTAGGCTACAAGGGAGGGTAAAGCATTTAAGAACCACCATTAGAAATGAGGTTTGAGGGCTGGTGAGATGGCTCAGCGGGTAAGAGCACTGACTGCTCTTCCAAAGGTCCTGAGTTCAGATCCCAGCAACCACATGGTGGCTCACAACCACCCACAATGAGATTGGACACCCTTTTCTGGTGTGTCTGAAGACAGCTACAGTGAATTACACTGGAGCAGCGAGCCGAGCAGCGAGCAGGGCCAGCAGAGGTCCTGAGTTCAATTCCCAGCAGCCACACACATGATGGCTCACGGCCATCTGTACAACTACAGTGTACTCATACACATAAAACAAAACAAAAACAAAAACAAAAATAGCAGCCATTTTGCCAATCTTCTTTTTTTAAATTATTTATTATTATACATAAATGCACTGTAGCTGTCTTCAGACACACCAGAAGAAGGTGACAGATCTCATTATGGATGGTTGTGAGCCACCATGTGGTTGCTGGGATTTGAACTCAGGACCTTCAGAAGAGCAGTCGGTGCTCTTACCCAGTGAGCCATCTTGCCAGCCCTGCCAATCTTCTTAAGCGACATTGATAACCTCTCGTTTACTAAAATGATGCAGGGTTCTGGAGAGGTCTTCACAGAATTCTTACAGAGGTTAAGTTCAGCAGTGAACAGAGCCATGACAGACACTGAAGCCAGTCATTGATAGAAATTTTGGCATTTGAAAATGCAAATACCAGGGCTGGAAAGATGGCTCAGCCATTAAGAGCACTGGCTACTCTTCCAGAGGCCCTGAGTTCAATTTCCAACAACCACATGGTGGCTCAGGACCATCTGTAATGGGATCCGATGCCCTCTTCTAGTGTGTCTGAAGACGTGACAGTGTACTCATACACTTAAATAAAATCTTGAAGGAGAAGAAGAAGGAGCAGGAAGAGGAGGAGGAGGAGGAGGAGATCTGCTGCGATGCATGGAAGCAGTTGTGAAAGAAAGAAAGAAAGAAAGAAAGAAAGAAAGAAAGAAAGAAAGAAAGAAAGAAAGAAAGAAAGAAAGGAAGAAAGAAAGGAAGAAAGAAAGAAAGAAAGAAAGAAAGAAAGAAAGAAAGAAAGAAAGAAAGAAAGAAAGGAGGAAAGGAAGGAAGGAAGAAAGGAAGGAAGGAAGGAAGAAAGAAAGAAAGGGAGAAAGAAAGAGAGAGGGGAAAAAAAGCAAATGCAAATACCAAGTGTAAGAGAGTAATCAGCACAATTGAAAGCACATGGAGTTCCTATAGATGAATGGATAAGAGAAACAACTGATATAGGTTCTTAGTGGTATAATGCCAACATCATAGGGCAAATTGTATCTAGAATCAAAATGCTCTATCCAAAGAAACTGTAAGGTTAAAAGATTCAGAACTCAAAATAACAGGTACATTGACTCTAGAGAATACGGTAATCATAGGAGATAACAATCAGGCTCTGGTCACTATGAGCCACAAAGGCTTCCAGGGTATTGTAGCCACTGTGGAAAGGGCAAATATGGGTCAATGGACTATCCTTCTAAAAGAGACATAAGAGGTAACCTCTTGCCATCGGGAAATGAAGAGAGGGGCCTGTCATCAATCAGGCAGAAGGTACTAAACAGGCAAGAAAATCAAAATTAAGTATTTTGATCTTAGGCATGCTACAGGAGGAAGGGCAGCTTTGGATCTGGCTACAGATACCTCTCTTACATTATCCCCAAAAGTTTAATGTTACCAGTTAACCACTGGTGTGTATGGTCCCTTACCTTCAGGGACAGTGGCAATAATCTTGGGAAGAAGTGGATTAACTTCTCCAGGATTTATTGTGCATCCAGGTATAATAGAAGGGGAAAGCAAGGAAGAAATAAAAATCATGGTGTGAGCTGGGCGGTGGTGGCACACACCTTTAATCCCAGCACTTGGGAGGCAGAGGCAGGCGGATTTCTGAGTTCGAGGCCAGCCTGGTCTACAGAGTGAGTTCCAGAACAGCCATGGCTACACAGAGAAACCCTGTCTCAAAAAAGCCAAAAAAAAAAAAAAAAAATTATGGCGTGTGTGACAAAGGAGATGCAAATGCAGGGAATAGAATTGCTCAACTGTTGTTTCCTTACATCAAGGGCAGGACCGCCCCAGTAGAAAGGACAGGAACTTTTGGGAGCACTGGAAAATGTGTGTTCTGGCAAACAGGGGTTAATGATCAGAGACCCAAATTAACGATACAGATGAAAGGTGTGGACATAGAAGTGTTGGAGCTGATCTTAGTATACTTTCTCAAAAGTCTTGGAATCCAGACTGGCCACTTCAGAAAGTTTTCACACAATTTATAGGAATTGGTAAATTATCATGAATAAGACAAAGGATGCAATGGATTACCTGTGTGGGACCAGAAGGGCAAACCGGGAAGTTGAGACCTTATGTGGCTGACATACCCATAAACTTATGGGGAAAGGATCTTTTACAACCATGAGATACTCAGATTAATATTCCTGAAATTCGGCCTGGAGAGATGGCTCAGCAGTTAAGAGCACTGACTGCTCTTCCGATGGTCCTGTGTTCAAATCCCAGCAACTACATGGTGGCTCACAACCATCTGTAATGGGATCCAATGCAATCTTCTGGTATGCCTGAAGACAGCTATAGTGTACTTAGATAATAATAAATAAATCTTTAAAAAAATATATATTCCTGAAATTCCAGGGAGGGCAAATGACGAAATTGAAGATTATGGCCGATGCTTCTGGGGAGGTATTGATACAGATGATAGAGAACAATCCCAGGCTGTGCCCATGGTCAAAAACCAGGATGTCACAGGGATTGAGTTTCCAAATTTATAAAAGGGGCCACTGCTGACATGCCGACAGCCTTGCCCCTAACATGGTTATCAAACCAACCTCCTTGGCAAGAGCAATGGCCCATAACAAAAGAAAAACTGCAGGCACTTGAACAACTGGTACAAGAAGAGCTGGAGGCTCAACATACAGTAGAGTCCACCAGCCCATGGGATTTCTGTGTTTGTTGTAAAAAAGAAATCAGTTAAATGGAGGATGATAAGAGACTTAAGAACAATTAATAAGGTAATTCAACCAATGGGTCCTTTTCAGCCTGGGCTTCCTTTATCATCTTTGTTACCAAAATCATGGCCTATTGTAGCCTGCGCAGTCGTCTCGCCGGGAAGAAGACACGCGGACACACTAGGTTCCTTCTGCAGCGACGACGTTTACTGCCCTCTCCCAGAGGGAAAAAGAGGTCGAGCCAGTAATCCGCACTGCTTATATACACCACAGTGCGGCGTGTCTGCCCATGATTGGCTGTTCGCTCATTACCCTATGTGACGCCCCAGAATGGGCCGTGACATGGCATCTTTTCACTCTACGCACATGCGCAAACAGTTGTTTACTCGACAGCGGAAGTAGGCGCCATCTTGTCATGACAAATGCCGGCTCCCTACAGCCTATAATAATAATTGACTTGAGTGATTGTTTTTTTTCTCAATGCCCTTGCATGAGAAAGATAGGAAAGGTTCACTTTTTTGGTACCTACTTTGAATAATAGTCATCCACTAAAGAGACACCACTAGAAGGCACTTCCACAAGGAATGTTAAATAGTCCAACTTTATGTCAGTATTTTGTGCAACATCCATTTAGAAATTATTCATAAGCAATTTCCTTGATCTATCATTTACCATTATATGGATGATATTCAGTTGACTGATTCTGACAAAGATGTTTTAGAGAATATGTTTAAAGTAACACCCATGCCGGGGCTTACAGATTGCTCCTGAAAAAAAAAAAAATACAAAGAGGAGATTCATTTAGTTACTTGGGTTATAAAATTAGTCAGCAAAAAATTTGACCACAAAAGGTACAGATCCATAGGGAACAACTGCAAACTCTTAATGATTTTCATAAATATTAGGAGATATTAACTAGCTGAGGCCTACAATGGACTAAGTTCATATGAGTTAAGTAATTTATTTCAAACATTACAAGGAGACTCCAATTTAAACAATCCAAGATGTCTAACTGTTGAAGCTGAAAAAGAGTTAACTCTTGTAGATCAAAGATTACAGGAAACATATGTGGATCGAATGGATCCTAAACTTGATTGTATCCTGGTCATTTCACCTTCAACTCATTCTCCTACTGGGCTCATTATACAAAGGGAAGACAGTATTATGGAATGGATTTTCTTAGTTCATAAACAAAGTAAAAAAATTGAAGACGTATATAGAAGAGATTTCTAAATTAATTATAAAAGGTAGAATAAGATTACATCAATTGTCAGGAACAGCTCCAGTTGAAATTGTTGTGCCTCTTACAAATGCTGAGATCATGTCATTATAGGTAATTAATGAGGACTGGCAAAAAGCTTGTAGTAACTTCTTGGGTAAAATTACTAACAAATGGAGCTGGAGAGATGGCTCAGTGGTTAAGAGCCCTGACTGCTCTTTCAAAGGTCCTGAGTTCAAATCCCAGCAACCACATGGTGGCTCACAACTATCTATAATGAGATCTGATGCCCTCTTCTGGGGTATCTGAAGACAGCTACAGTGTACTTGCATATAATCAATAAATAAATCTTTAAAAAAACTACTAACAAATATCTGAAAAGCAAACATATACAGTTTATAAAAGAACTAATTGGATTTTTCCAGGTATAGTAAAGAGGCACCAATGTTTTACATTGATACAAACAAGACGGGGATGGCAGGCTATAAGTCAGATAAAATAAGCAAGATGGTCAAAAGTCCATATATATCAGTTCAGGAATCAGAATTGTATGAAAGCGTTATGGTATTATTAGATTATCCTGAACCTCTTAACATAATTACTGAGTCTTTCTATGCAGAAAGAGTTGTTTTGTATATAGAAACTGCTAAATGTGGGGTCTGGAGAGATGGCACAGCAGTTAAGAGCACTGACTGCTCTTCTGAAGGTCCTGAGTTCAAATCCCAGCAACCACATGGTGGCTCACAACCATCCGTAATGAGATCTGACACCCTGAAGACAGCAACAGTATACTTATATATAATAAATAAATAAATCTTTAAAAAAAAGAAACTGATGAATGTGAACCTTATAACTCAGAATTAACTTTGATATTTCTACAATTACAAGTCATCAGAAGTAAAAATTATATATTACTCATAATTGGTCTCGTATAGGTTTCCCAGGTCCATTAGCTCAAAGAAATACAAAATTGACCAATTACTAGTAGGAAATGTGTTAAAAGCCCCCAAAATTTCACAAGAAATTTTGTTAATGGAAAAAGGTTTAAAGAAAAAAATTCCATCACTTGGAAATAATCCCAAGAAATAATAAAAACATGTCCTGCATGTTCTCTATACACCCAAACCCCTTTACCTGCTGATGGTAACCCTGGGGTACCACAACATCTAGCAGATGTCTTCCATTTTTCAGAGTTTGGAAAGCAAAGGTATGTACACCACACCATTAACACATTCTCGGGATATCAAGGCACCTGCTTTAAGTTCTGAACAGGCTGATTGTGTAATTACACATTTATTGGAAATAATGGCAATTGTCGCCACCTCACCAACCAGCAGAAATAAGGAGGCAACCATGAACTCTTCTCCAAGCTGTTTATTCAGGAACTATAGAATCATTCATTCATCATCTCTCTCCCAGCCCCCAGAACTCACGGGTTAAATACTTTCCCTGGTCCCAATCAGTATTGGCTACGTGGCAAAGCATAATAGGTTACGAGAAATCATGCCAGCTTGCATCACAAACTGGAGGCACTCAACTTTTCTAAATAAGGACTTGTTTATCACGATGCTCCAAATAAGGACTTGTTTATTGCGATGCTCTCTGCTTTGGCTGGAGGCCAGGCGCCATAGTTAGGGTGGCAGCTGCGGCTCTCCACAGTTCCCCCCCTTTTTGTTTTAAACGCAACAGGCAAGAGTAGAGGTCTGATCTCCAGTAACCATGAGAAGGACATTGCAATGGCCCTGCAACCTGGTGGTAATATCTCTTGGCAAAATATCTAACCCATCTTTGAGAACACATACATCTAGTTTGTACTACAAACCGGGCTTAGTTAATATCTCTTGGCAAAATATCAAACCCGTCTTTGAGAACACATACATCTAGTTTGTATTACAAACCAGGCTTAGTTAACATAGCCATTCGGCATGTGTCTCTGTCTTAGGTGATTTATTTGCCAAAGCCCTAACTCGTAGAAGCCAAGTTGGTGCCATGCCCGTCCTATGCCCTTTTTCCTGGAGGTGGGACCTGAGGCATCAACCCACATGCAATCAGACGTGCTCTCCAAGAGACCGCTAGAAGCTGATCTCTAGTGCAGTGCTTAGCCTTGCATCCTGAGTGTGAAGAAGAACATTCAGAATAGTTAACCAAGCCTGTGGAGATTGTCCTGCCTCCAGGGCTGCAAATGCTTGCACTACCAAAGCAGCCTGTCATTGCTGCTGGACGCGCACAGATACACCACAATGCCAATATACTGACAAGGACCAGTAAAGCACCCACAGTTCCAATACCCGCCCACTCTTTCAGATGATTCATAGCATGAGAGATCCAGGATGTCAGTCCACTAGCAAGGACAGGTCAACTCTGGTGGAATTCACGTGGACTATGGCTATGCGAAGATCCTGCAACAGATGATCCATTTCTCTAGACCAATTCCCTGTAAGATACATTGACAATTGTCTAGACAAGTTAGCAGCCTGAGTGCAATTTTGATACTGTGCAGAGGTTCCTAACTGTGCTATCTGCCACAAGGTATCCACATGTTCTTGGACCAGATCCACCTTTTGGTTAAGTACCATAATGCCTCCCTTTAAGTGGGCATTAATACTGGATTGGGTATAGTAGAAGCTGTGGCTCCAACCATCGCAAATGTACCTGGGCATCCTGGCAACCACAGCAAGGGAGAATCTATTTCCATCCCAACATATGGAGTAAAAGCAATCCTGAGGGCTACAATCTAGCTTACTCCTGTTTACTAAGACTAGCATTACTAACTATCAACACAAACGGCGCCCATCCACATACAAGGGTTGGAGCAAGGACATAATTTTTTCTGATGCTAATAATCTAACTGAACTTTCAAATATTTCGCTAGAACTCCTTTTGAACGAGGCGTTTCCTACTGCTCCACCAGCAATCATGGCCATGGGAGAAATACCCGTGCAACTCCCATTCACCCCACTCAGCATTCGGCAGGTGCATCTTGAGGTGGGGCGCTTTTCCTCATAAGCCATTCAGGGATCCAAATGGGATCTCAGCGGTACTGTGGAAACACACAAACAGATCCTCTCACCCATATCAATACCGGATCCAGGCCATGCCATGAACCTGTCAAAATATCCTTCCATTGCACAAAACCCTTAGA
>NW_022196900.1:88487328-88491152 GCF_008632895.1 Mastomys coucha
TTCTATTAACTGAACACCCATCTGAGGGGTTAGTACGAGTCTGGTGGCAGAGCAGAGGTCCAATCCCGAGCTCCCCCTCGTGGCTCTCCGCACTGGTTGGGATGCCGCAGGGTTGGCCAATTCCCCCTGGCTTGCTCTCCATCGCCCCATATATTTGCAGGCCCTGCGGGCAAGGGCCCTACTGCCCGTTTTTTGACCTGGCTCTGAAAGACCCCCGTGGGGAGACCCCCACTCAAATCTCAGGAGGACGTGTACCCAAGGAATTACGAGAGACCATCTTGATGTAATTACAAGAGGTAGTTTAATTTCGGGGTGCTACAGGCCAGCACCACAGCTATCTCACACAGGAGATAGTGGAGCCGACCACAAGGCTCGAAAGTTAGGGGTTTATATAGGGAAAAGGTCTGGGAGAACAAAGGAATCAGTGTGGCCATACATGATTGGCTAGTTTAAATATTAATTATTATGTGCAGAACAGAGTGGAAAATTCCTAAAGTTGGTGTTAATCTGAGTCAACAGAGCATCTGACCTTAAACCATATCTAAGAGGACCTGATGGTCTATTACTCAGGGCCTACCCACGCACATTCTTGTATGTCTAGACATGTTTTTCTCTATATTTACAGTTTTATGTCTTCTTGACCTGCCAGTTCTTGTGATGTCTAACAGCCTGCTAGCTCATTCTTAGCCTATGTGGGCTAGCTTATGCTGGATTTTTAGGCCCATGACTTTTCTTTCTAGTCAGCACAGGTCTACTGTGTTTTTTATTCTCCAGGCAGCTCCT
The DNA here is from genome assembly GCF_008632895.1 of Mastomys coucha. Classification (NCBI taxonomy): domain Eukaryota; kingdom Metazoa; phylum Chordata; class Mammalia; order Rodentia; family Muridae; genus Mastomys; species Mastomys coucha. Next base: position 88,488,112 of record NW_022196900.1, read on the forward strand.
AACCAATTTCCAGATTGGTCACAGTCCACCTTTTAAGATTCCTTCCTCCCAGGTGAAATCCAGATCTCTCCCTAATTCGTCCCAGCTGGACAGCGTCAGGTGACCTGACACCGCGAACCAAGGGGCAGCGATATCTACCTCTGACAGAAATCTTTCTAGGGTTCCTCTCTTCAATTCTATCTTTTTTGCTTTTAATAGCTCCTTAAGAGCAACAAACACGGGACAAGATTGCGAGTTCCCCATACTATCACTTTTGATTTGCCCTTAACGGGACTCTATCGTTCCAACCCAGAGACCTTATTGCCTCTTTACCAAGGTCCTTATTTGCTCTTTCATCCCACCTTACCTGGGAACTTACCAGTCAACTGCCCTGTTTGCAAGGAGTCCCCATATGGGCCACCAATTGTCGCCACCTCACTGACCAGCGGAAATAAGGAGGCAACCACGAACTCTTCTCCAAGTAGTTTATTCAGGAACCTTGCACTACAGAATCATTCATTCATCATCTCTCTCCCAGCCCCCAGAACTCACGGGTTAAATACTTTCCCTGGTCCCAATCAGCATTGGCTACGCGGCAAAGCATAATAGGCTACGAGAAATCATGCCAGCTTGCATCACAAACTGGAGGCACTCAACTTTTCTAAAAAAGGACTTGTTTATCACGATGCTCCAAATAAGGACTTGTTTATTGCGATGTTCTCTGCTCTGGCTGGAGGCCAGGCGCCATACTTAGGGTGGCAGCTGCGGCTCTCCACAGGCAATTATGGAGATACCTGCACAAATTAAAACTAACAATGTTCCCTCATATGTATCCAATATGATGAAGCAGTTCTTTGCATATTATAATATAACGTATGTCACTGGTATACCACACAATACCACAGGACAAGCAGTTATAGAAAGAGTCCATTGTACCTTAAAAGAGATGCTTATTAAACAAAAAGGGAGAGTGGAAACCCCCAGGTACAAACTAAATAATACATTATTAACTCTCAATTTTCTTTTTTTTTTTTAAGATTTATTTATTTATTATATATAAGTACACTGTAGCTGTCTTCAGACACTCCAGAAGAGGGTGTCAGATCTCGTTACAGATGGTTGTGAGCCACCATGTGGTTGCTGGGATTTGAACTCAGGACCTTCAGTAGAGCAGTTGGTGCTCTTAACCACTGAGCCATCTCGCCAGCCCTCGATTTTCTTAATGTTGGTGAAAAAGGAACAACAGCAGCTGAGAGACACTGGGTTATCGAAAAAACTGATGAACTAGGCTAACCAATAGACTATAAGGCTGTGTTGACTTTAGAGTGGAGTCTGCAATAGTGGTAAGATGGGGACATGGTTATGCTTATGTATCTACAGGGAATGAAAAATATGGCTACCAACAAGATTTATGAAGTATAGATCACACTTACAAAACTTACAAAAATCAGCTCTCCACCAGATCGCCGCCAGCTCGCCGCCATCATGGACATGAGTCAAGTGCAACCTATCAAGCTGCCCAAAGTGCTGGGCAGGACTGGTTCGCAGGGACAGTGCACACAGGTGTGTGAGTGGAATTTATGGATGACACCAGCCGCTCTATCATCTGAAATGTCAAAGGCCCTGTTCGAGAGGGCGATTTGCTCACCCTATCGGAGTCAGAAAGAGAAGCTCAGAGGTTGCACTGACCTTACTACTGGTAGGGTCCTGGATATCCACTACCTAGCCCATGGAATGACCTGCATTTGCATTTGAAAAAAAAAACTTACAAAAATCAGATCTGACCAAGGAAAACCTCTTATCACCTGAAACATGGATGTCTTCACAAAGCAAATAGCCCATTAGACTGTCTCAATTACTGATTTCTTTTTTAAAAAAATACATGAAATCAACTTCAAAAGGGCTAGCCCAAGTGATCAATCATAAAGAGACAAACAATACATAGACTGGACAGATGAGGCAGAGATTAGATAAATAGAGACTGGGCTATAAATGCTACAGCTAGCTTTTTTCAGGCTAATCATTTTTAAGCCTTGAAGCCCAAAACAGGAATTCTTCACCCCAATACTTCAGGAAATAAATATATACAAGAAGCCCATCATCCTAATCCCTTAAATTGGGTGGGTAGTTTTGCTCACTTGATGTTTTATGATTGTTATCACCTAGAGTTTTAGGTTGTTTTGCTTAATTATTGTTTATTGATTAAAAATTCAAGGTTTTTTTGTTTAATTGTTGTATATTGATAGAAATTTAAGGTATTTAATTATTGTGTTCTATATTGATAGAAATGTAAGGTTTTTTGTTTAATTATTCTATATTAATAGATGTTTAAGGTTTAATTATTGTATATTAATAGATGTTTAAGGGTTTTGTTTAATTACTGCATATTAATAGAAATTAAAGTTTCTTTCCTTAATTATCATATATTAATAGAAATTTAAGTTTTTTCTTTAATTGTATATTTATAGAAATTTAAGGGTTTTTTTCTTTAATTATTGTATATTGATAGATATTTAGGGTTTTTTTGTTCATTGTACATTGCATTGATAGAATTTTTTTTTTTTGAGACAGAGTTTCTCTGTGTATCCCTGGCTGTCCTGGAACTCACTCTGTAGACCAGGCTGGCCTCGAACTCAGAAATCCACCTCCCTCTACCTCCTGAGTGCTGGGATTAAAGGCGTGTGCCACCACTGCCCAGCAGATATTTAAGGTTGTTTGTTAGACTATTGTTTGACTATATTGTACATAAGCCATTTATTGAAAATGTGGTGGTTCTTATAATTATTTCCATTCTGTGTAGATTGTTAATGTTACAGAAAAGGACAATTCTTAAACAGAAAGGGGAATATGAAGTGGAAACTTAAGGGTTCTTTGGAAAGTCAGTTGTTTGGTATTTTGCTGGGGCAAACATGTGAAAGAACGTTTTGTAAAGGTGGACACAGGTATGAAAAGCTAAGGCAGACTCATGAAGGGACATTTCACTGAAGCAGACACAGGAGAAAAGATGTTCTGCTAAAGCAAGCACATGAAAGGACACACGACATGTAAATAAAGAAAATATC